>NC_137498.1:4282500-4487500 GCF_041902795.1 Electrophorus electricus
AATCACTCAACTCTCTCGCGTCCGCGCCGAACGGGCGACAGGAAACTTCGAGCCGCCGGTCGCCCGAGCCCACCCAAGTCAAATCCGGACGTGCCGTGTCAGAAAGAGCGATTCCGTCGCGCGCCGTGCGCCCGTCGTCGTCCGTCGAACGCGCGCGCTTACCGGGTCCCGTCGGTGGTGCGCGACGCACGCACGTTCACAGCGACCGACGCTCGGTGTCCCGCGCGGGCGCCGCATGGCATTTTAACGGCTTGCGTCCGTCTTTGGGGACCAAGGCTCGTTCTTGCAGACAAGACGTTCAGCGCGACGAACACACGGCCAGAAAGTTAACGGCGCTGACACCTGAACGCCATCAGTTATTTTTCACCGTGCGATCTGTTATCGGTCCAGCAAGTCCCGGTTTCGCAAAATAAATAAATAAAAAGAATAATATTTTTTTTTAAAAGAAAGAAATGAAATACGATGACGCCGATGCCGACGCCTTCCACAGCCCACGAGCGCGTGCAGACGGAGCGCCCCCCGCCCCCGTGTCCTGATTTTCGGAGCGGATCCGCGAGAGTCGGCGAGTCCGCTCAGCCTCGCCGTGCGCTCGCGCTCTGCGCCCGGGCTGCGCTTGCATGCGCCTCCCACCTCGGGCGCCGTTATTGGCGGAGGGAGAAAATGGTCGGGGGGAGGGGGGAGGGGGGGGGGGGGGGGGGGGACGGACGGACCGACGCGGTTCGCTCTTGCATCGGGACCGGCCGTGGCGGAGACGTGACCGGACAGACGGAATTTAAAAAAAACAAACAAACAAACTGGAAGTCCGAATTTATGATCGTGACCCCCGTTAAACCAACCTGCTCACCTGGTTCAGGGCCTTCTGTTTGTCACATGATTTTGTTTCTTCTTTCTGTTTGTTTTTTATCATTACGTCTTTTTAAATCTTTCTTTCTTTCCAGTTGGGAAACTGGAATATGCTGCATTGTGGTGGCGGTCTCGTTTGTGTACTGCTAAAGTCGGCAAAGTATTAACAACAACAACAACAACAACAACAACAACAATAATAATAATAATAATCTGCTCATAGGAAAATCTGAGTGCATGAATACTGTTCACCTGTACGAAAAAAAGACGCAGGCGTCCCTCTCAGCATCGTCGTAGTCTAGTAGCGCATAGTCTCAGGATCAGGGGTTACGCCACATGCACTGGTGATCTGGGAGTAAATGCTGCCATCTAGAGGCGCGATGGGTAACAGCAAGCGATTAAGAAAATCCCGCTTGCTGCCTATTAAATGGGGCTTTAAATCTTTATCTCTGATATGAAGCCATTATTAGTATTGCATACATTAAAAAAAAAGGTCTGGTTATTGTCAGTGTAACTGTATGTGCTATGATTTATGGGGTTACGTTTCCCGAATTCTCTCTCTGTAGTTTTTTTTTTTTTTTTTTTTTTGTACTTAAGGGCTTTCTTATTTCGTGCTAGCAGTGAGGCGGATGTACGGCACCAAATATTTCAGGGCAATTTCGCAGCAGCCTGAGGTTCACAGGTGTGCCTTCAGGCTGTAGTCACACCAGTGGCCTGAGAGAGAGAGAGAGAGAGAGAGAGAGAGAGAGAGAGAGAGAGAGAGAGAGAGAGAGAGAGAGAGAGAGAGAGAGAGAGAGAGAGAGACTGTCTTAATCAGGTGCTTAGTTCCCCATAGAGCAACAGTGTCATATAATTTGATCACAAAAGATAAACGGACATGAGCCACAGTTTAGTTGCTGAATTTGAAGTCAAACTTACGTGGGTTAAAGGGTATAAGTTTGAGTGAGCGGTGTGAAATGGTGTCTGTGTGTGTGCCGTGTGTGTGTGTGTGTGTGTGTGTGGGGGGGGGTATATCTCGTGTTGATTAAAAGCCCACAATATCGTTGGATAACCTGAATCTTCCGATTTTGTAATGGGCTTGAACGTGTCCAATGCATCTCCGTGTGCAGTTAACGAGGTCACAACAGAGCGCGGATCTGTGTCTTTACCGCTAAACGCAAGAAGAAGCAAAAACGCGTTAGTCAGGTCTCTCCACTCCTGGTTAAATTCACCATGCCTCATTACAAAAATCCATCACCGTCTGTTCTTTAAAAAAAAGTGTCAAAAGATCTGCTGACGTTACGGTTAGGTTCAGGTGTAAGCACAGTGATATTTAGCTGTGTGTGTGTGTGTGTGTGTGTGTGTGTGAGTGGACAGACAGAGAGAGTTGGAGGTCTCTAATTGAGAGTTGTGTACACACCCTGAACGAACAGTGGCAAATGGCATATGTGTGTGTTGGAGCGCAAATCTAATTTTCTACCCGCTTCCTCGTTTCCGTCGGTTCATTAGACCCATCACGGCTGCCCGTGCTGGAGGCGAGGCTACCGGGGACCGCACGCGCCCATGGAACGTGAAGGTTCCTCACACGCCGGCGCCTGAAAACGCCTCGCGACCTCTCACGCACGAACGGAACAGAACTCGCGGGACGTCGCTTTCATCGCTGTCTCTTTCTAAATATATATTTTTAAAAGTTGCATAGCAGTGTTTAAAAATCCGACTTTCCCCTGACTCAGGACGGCGTGGAATTCATTTCACTTCAAATTCTAGCTTTCATTACTTACACCCCCCCTTGTAAAAAACGCTCGCTGCTATGCGAAATGACATTTACCAATTTTAGACTTTTGCAGGCCACCCCCCAAAAAAACGAAATAAAATTACGCATGACATCACATTATTGTTTGGAATAACAAAATATATCTCAGCAGAATTCATCCACAGTGGACACAAATAAGAAGCGGCGTGTGTGCTGCAGGCTAGCAGTTAGCCAGGCATCGCTCATCTGACAGAAACTGTGTACATAACCGTTTCCTTCCTGGCTAAAGGTTTACGGACAGAGTTGGATGGCCTCTCTGAATTATTGTGAGATTTTCATCGAAGGGTAGCCTTCGGAGACTTGTCAGTTAGGTACAAGGCCACAGTGTCGGTCTCACTTCTAGTCACCGGGGCTATAGGCCCGCCCCTTAGTGAAAATCATCCATTTCATTGGTCATATTTCCTGTCATTTTGCAGACGGACTTCCACCATAGAACCTTTCAAAATATCACAAGAGTTCCTGCAGACGTGCTACTGGGCAGGTTTGATTAGTTCCTATGATTTGTTGCCATTGTACTGTAGTTCACTGAACACATGGTCTTGCAAGCAAAAAGCCCAAGAAATGTTACGGATTTAGTTTCATTTCAAAGAGTGATAGATCACCTACCTTTATTTAAAAAGCCTGCAGCCTGTAATTTTATGTTATTACCAAATAACAGTCCATATAGACTCTGGGTGTGTGTGTTTGTGTGTGTTTGTGTGCGTGTGAAGTGCTACACACTGATTAAAGTGCGTTTGATGTGCTGATAGGAGGAACGTTTGTTCTGCCAGTTCTCTGTGGCAGGTGAACCCGGTGGCGTGAGGATAGGCGGGCACACCAGGAGCGGAGAGAGAGTGAGCCTGCCTGTCTGCACGCCGCCGGCATCTCTGGTCTGATCCTCGGACGAGCACGGCGCAGCAGCCGCGGTGGGGCATCCACGCGTTTCACGTGTCGACAGCGAGCAGTTGTGGACAGGTTGGTCGGTTTTTGTTTGCTAATGTTTCCGCTGACAGGGAGGGAGAGGTTTCGTGAAGACGTCAGGCATACATGGGTTGTCCCCCCCTCCTTCCGACCACTCCAAAGGTGACGATGAGAGTCGTCTTTGCCCGGGCAGAGGGGCAGGGGAGTTCAGGTTCAGAAGGATGTCCGCGGTTCTGCGTCGTCCAGTTGATTCCGCTAATTCATTCTACACGCGGCTTGAGATAATTAGCTAATCCATACAGCCGGAACAAAATCCAGGGAAGGACTGTTACCTTCTTGGCCGGAAGCTCTCATCTCCGCTCCCAGACAGATGTCGAAATCGTGGTGAAGCGTGAGCGCTAACTTCCCTTGGCGTTCCGCCTCGTGTCCCCGAGGCCTGGGAGTGTGCATTTTGGGAGACTGCATGGTGTAGAGTTTTCCCAGTGTTGACGGGCTCCACTTCACTGGATAATCACCTGATGAGCCGCATCGAATGGATTAGGGCTGTGAGAACAGAACAGTGCTGTCGCAGTGTGTGTGTGTGTGTGTGTGTGTGTGTGTGTGTGCGCGCACATTGGACACTGGGCCTCCAAAAATTCCGGTTGGGCCCTTCTGTCTCGGTTTATTTTATGTGTCTATAAACTAAAAGAATTATTAATGGACAGATGCTTTAACTTAACCACATCCCTCACCAGCCAGCCTGAACCTACAGGACCTCACACATTACAGTACCTCACCTACTACTGTGCCTCACACACTACAGTACCTCACACAGTACAGGGCCTCACACACTACAGGGCCTCACCCACTACAGAACCTCATGCACTACAGGACCTCAACCACTACTGTGCCTCATATACTACAGGACCTCACACACTACAGGATCTCACACATTACAGGGCTTCACCCACTAGTGTACCTCACCCACTACTGTACCTCAAGCCCTACAGTACCTCACACACTACAGAACCTCACCCCCACAGTACGTCACACACTACAGAATCTCACCCACTATTGTACCTCACCCACTACAGTACCTCATACACTACAGTACCTCATCCCCTACCGTACCTCACACACTACAGTACCTCACACACTACAGAACCTCACCCACTATTGTACCTCATACAATACCGTACCTCACACACTACAGTACCTCACACACTACAGAAACTCCCACACTACAGAACCTCACCCCCTACAGTACCTCACACACTACAGAATCTCACCCACAAATGTACCTCACCCCCTACAGAACCTCACCCACAAATGTACCTCACCCCCTACAGAACCTCACACACTACAGAACCTCACCCCCTACAGTACCTCACACACTACAGAACCTCACTCACTATTGTACCTCACCCCCTACAGTACCTCACACACTACAGAACCTCACCCCCTACAGTACCTCACCCACTACAGTACCTCATCCCCTACCGTACCTCACACACTACAGAACCTCACCCCCTACAGGACCTCACACATTACAGTACCTCACCCACTACTGTGCCTCACACACTACAGTACCTCACACAGTACAGGGCCTCACGCTCTACAGGGCCTCACCCACTATAGAACCTCATGCACTACAGGACCTCACCCACTACTGTGCCTCATATACTACAGGACCTCACATACTACAGGATCTCACACATTACAGGGCTTCACCCACTAGTGTACCTCACCCACTACTGTACCTCAAGCCCTACAGTACCTCACACACTACAGAACCTCACCCCCACAGTACGTCACACACTACAGAATCTCACCCACTATTGTACCTCACCCCCTACAGTACCTCATACACTACAGTACCTCATCTCCTACCGTACCTCACACACTACAGTACCTCACACACTACAGAACCTCACCCACTATTGTACCTCATACACTACCGTACCTCACACACTACAGTACCTCACACACTACAGAACCTCCCACACTACAGAACCTCACCCCCTACAGTACCTCACACACTACAGAACCTCACCCACAAATGTACCTCACCCCCTACAGAACCTCACCCACAAATGTACCTCACCCCCTACAGAACCTCACACACTACAGTACCTCACACACTACAGAACCTCACCCCCTACAGTACCTCACACACTACAGAACCTCACCCACAAATGTACCTTACCCCCTACAGTACCTCACACACTACAGAACCTCACCCCTACAGAACCTCACACACTACAGAACCTCACCCCTACAGTACCTCACACACTACAGAACCTCACCCCCTACAGTACCTCACACACTACAGAACCTCACCCCCTACAGTACCTCACACACTACAGTACCTCACACACTTTTTCTTTTAGACCCCTCTTAATTATAAGGTGTCTCATGGAAGACAAATGTGGTTTTTAAACTGATCTTTCAAGTGTGATAAATTCATTATTTGAAAATACTTTGAAAACCCATAACGTGAAAGTCATTCCATTAAAATAAATGAAAATCTATTTTATCAAAATGTTGGTTCCCAGGAGCAAAGGTTCTCAGGAGAATTTTTATTTGGCCAGTAGTCTCAGCTAAATATGGCATATATAAAAGAAAATCATGAGTAGTTGGCTGAATTATTCACACACACACACATTCACACGTTTATAGTCATGAATCATGCTATGCTCCATCTTTCTGGCTCAACAGCTCATTGGCCACGCCTCCCTAGCCACACCTCATTGGCCACACCCCACTATCCACACCTCATTGGCCACACCTCACTGGCCACACCTCCTTCTTCCACACCTGGAGGACCTTACCTGCACCCTTTATAAGGCTCTTTTGTGTTTAGATACATTAACCATGCCATGTCTCTCATGCCTTTTTTTCACTCTGCCTTTTTCCTGTCTTTGAACACCTTTTAACAATCGTTTCCACACTTGCGTCCACTTTTTCAAACCACTTAACGCCTTCATCATATCAGCAGACTATGAGAACTAGGCTTTCTGTATTTCTTTTCTATATTGCTTTCAAACAAATGGCATTCAATCACCACTCCCATCAAAATTCATGAATCCTTCTCTCAGTCTGTGTTCACCACCAGCAAAAGTCTGTACAGCTACAGCAAATTTAAACACTCTCTTTGTTATGATTAGCCAAGCTCCTGGCATCCATGTTTCTATGGTTTCCCTGTCTCGTGTTATTGTTTTGCTTCCGTTCCTTAGTTTCGTTCTCTCCACCCCGCATCTGTTTTCCTGTCACTACCTTTCACCTGTGTCTGGTTTAGAGTTGATTAGTTCATGTATTTAAACCCTGTCTGCTTCCCTGTGTCTTGGCTGTTCATTGTATGTATGTAAGTAGGTTAATTGTTTATTTAAGTCAAACTGCTGTATGTAATCCATGTATGTAAAGTCATGTTTATTTATCCCAGCCTGTATGTTAATTCTAGCATCCATTTATTCAAGCCTCCGTGTGTTTCATTCTAGCCGCTGTTGTGTTTATTAGTAGTTCGTGTACCCTAGCGCTTGTTTTTGTCATGTATTCTCGGACTCTCTATGTTGGCTCTATGACCCTGGACTACTCGGACGACTACAACTCTGGATTTGCCCCTAACAAATCTCGCTCTTCTCCGCACATGCGTCCGCCTCCTCACTGCTCACCGTTGCACTCTTCAAAACCGTTAATGTTCAGTTCGAAACCCAACAAAATTCTGACCACTGCGGATGGAAATAGGTTGCACTTTGAAAAATAAATGAAAATACACACTTGAAATAGGCAAGATGGATTATTCTGATTTTAGCAGAATGTTTATTCAGTGTATTCAGTTTTTTTTGTTCTTGTTGTTTGTAGTCTTACCGTCGATACCAAAGTGGTCCTACTGGCATTGAAATGTGCATGTTTATATCGAAAATACGTAGTTGTAGAACAGATATGGTTCCAATATTAATGTCATTTCTACCAACGACCTAAACGGTCCGGCGTTGGCCGTCTTACGGTCGGCTTTCACTTTCTGTAGCTTTCTGCTGAACAACATGGAGGCGGAAGACGTTTCTTTTTCTGCGTGGAGACGGAAGGTTTCTGACCATCACCCGAATGTCCAGATGTCACTCCTAGATGCAGTGGCTGGCGGGGGTATGGACCTAAAAGCAAAACACACCCAGGGCTGGGGAGGGCACATGAAGAGATATTTTTATAATTGGTGTCTGGCAAGAGACAATGTTCGCTGTGATGGTGAAAATATATGGCCTAATACAGAGGACAGCATAGATGGACCAGTCCAACAGTAAACATCTAACAGTAAACATCCACCAGTAAACATCCAACAGTAAATATCTAAGAGTAAACATCCAACAGTAAACATCTAACAATAAACATCTAACAGTAAACTTCTAGGCAGATTATGTGAACTGTGTGATGTGCAAATTACTGTACATAGTGAAAATATTGATTTGCTATGACTGTATTTGTTATTGATTGTATATATTTTTATTTTCCAAGCTACAGTGTATTGCACCATGAGAACAAATGTAAAAATAGAGTAAAGGCCCTGAATAATATGGTATGTACAGTAAATATTGTTATTCTGGGATTCTTATATGGTAAAATGTTCATTCATTACATATATACACAAACACACATAACATATATACACACACACTGATTACATATATATATACACACACTCATTATACATACACACACACACACACACACACACATACACTCATTACGTATACACGCACACACACACACTCACACCACACACACACACACTCATTACAAAGATACACACACACACACACACTACATATATACACACACTCATTACATATATACACAAACGTGCACTGGGCCCTATAAGATCCTAGTTAATCTTATTTATGCTGCCGTTCTCCTCGTCGTGTCTGAAAGAAATGTGCAACAGTAACAACTCCAACTCTCCAGGAATCCTCTAGTATCAGCAACAATAGCTCTGCTCCAGTGTTAATGACTTTAAAATGGACTTTATCTGTGTGCACATGTGTGTGTGAGTGTGTGTGAGTGTGTGTGTGTGTGTGTGTGTGTGAGAGTGTGTGTGTGTGTGTGTGTGTGTGTGTGTGTGTGTGTGTGTGTGTGTGTGTGTGTGTGTGTTTGTGTGTGTGTGAGTCCAGAGAATTTTGATCCATTGATCTAAAGCCATTTAGGAGTCAATACATGCAAAGACATGATACTGGGCCTGGACTGTATTAGCTGTGCAGTGTCATTAATGGAGACTCTGTTTGTCTGAGCATAGCAAGAAAATGGGGATTCTCTCATTCTGTAAACAGTGTCTCACCATCAGATTCTAAACAGTGTCTCACCATCAGACTCTAAACGAGAGTCTCACCATCAGACCCTAAACAGTGTTTCACCATCAGACTCTAAATGAGTGTCTTACCATCAGACTCTAACAGAGTGTCTCACCATCAGACTCTAAATGAGAGACTCACCATCAGACTCTAAACAGTGTCTCACCATCAGACTCTAAACGAGTCTCACCATAAGACTCTAAACGAGTCTTACCATCAGACCCTAAACAGTGTCTCACCATCAGACTCTAAACAGTGTCTCACCATCAGACTCTAAACAGTGTCTCATCATCAGAATGCACACAAAGACAATGTGACTGAAATATACAGACAATCAAAAACACCACCTCTCCTCACCTCCACACTACCTGTCTCACTTTCCCTGCAACACATCTCTCATTGTCTCTCAAACATGTACCAAAATCACCTCACACACACACACACACACACACACACACACACACACACACACACACACACACACACACACACACACATACAGTCTTCATCACCCACCGAGCCCCAAAGCGTCTGCGAGCAACACTATATTGAGTTTAGAGAAAATCGTTATTTGTCCCTCCATGTGTTTCCCTCATCCCAATAAATCGGCCCTGTGGACTGTTCTGAGATCAGTAAAGTGCCCCCCCTGCAGCCAGCACAGTGAGTGGCACAACTCCCTGCTCCGGGGACAGACATCTATAAACATGACCAGTGTGTGGGGGAAGGTGTCACAGAAAAAAACAACCAACCCCCCCGTCTCCATCAACTGGATCAAGTGAAAAAGTGGCAGCAGGAAAATACATTGAAAAAATAAGTAGCTGAACCAGGTCCAACTCTAATGGACCCAGCTGAGTATCTATAACGGTGGTGGTGGGGGGGGGGGGGGTATCCCGTGTATGAGGGAGGAGAGTGATTTATGGGTAATTACACCATAAGACAAGGACAAATGTTTGACAGCTTGGACGTTACAGAGGCCGTCTACTGCTCTGTATTTTTAAACCGCAAAATGTTATGGGGAGATTTTTAAGTTTGATGTAAAAGTAACGACTCTCCAATCCCAGAAAGGTCATGATCTATATCCAAGGAAAAAAGTCTAACTTCTTTAGGCATTGTATTTTTAGAGCTAGAAGTGTGTGTGTGTGTGTGTGTGTGTGTGCATGCGTGCGCAGGAGACCTTAAAGCACGATGGCTGTCAAAGGTTCAGGACTACTACTAGTTCACACATCACAGGATTTAAGTCCAGCCTTCCTCTGCCCCACAGAATCCTGCTGCACACACTCCTGTCCCTGATACACACAGAGAGAGAGAGAGAGAGAGAGAGAGAGAGAGGGGGGGGGGGGGCGTCTTTTCCTCCTACAGCATTCCTAGATTCTTCTACAACATTCCCAGATTTGCCACCCCTTTCTCATTTTTCTCATTACCTGCAACCGAGAAGTAGACTCGGACTTTAAATGTCAGCGAGTCCTCAGCATGGGGCTACAAACCCAGCTGTGAATACCGGACCCTCCCGCCCTCCAACTCTGTATATCACATTAAAAACCTAAGGAGAGCTTAAATTGAACCCGGGAGATTCGTGAGCCAAGCCGAATGCAACCATGGCAACGGGCTCGGCGGAGCTACCGTGAGAAACCCGTGGAGTGGAGCCGGGCTCCACTAGAGGTGAGTCGAGTGGAGTTGCAGTGCATCTTTGGATAGTGCCGTGACTGGGCAAGAACTGCAGCCCATGGCGGGCCCTTTCCACTGGGACTTAGATTTCTGCTGTTGCCACGGACAACGAGAGAGAGAGAGAGAGAGAGAGAGAGAGAGAGAGAGAGAGAGAGAGAGAGAGAGAGAGAGAGAGAGAGAGAGAGAGAGAGAGAGAGAGAGAGAGAGAGAGAGAGAGAGAGAGAGAGAGAGAGAGAGAGAGAGAGAGAGAGAGAGAGAGAGAGAGAGAGAGAGAGAGAGGCAAGATATTTGGGACAGTCGATATCTGAAGATCTGGAAACACACAGCACACACAGGTAGCAAGAGAGATGAGTAAGTGTGGGCGTG
Organism: Electrophorus electricus; assembly: GCF_041902795.1. Classification (NCBI taxonomy): domain Eukaryota; kingdom Metazoa; phylum Chordata; class Actinopteri; order Gymnotiformes; family Gymnotidae; genus Electrophorus; species Electrophorus electricus. The sequence goes on from NC_137498.1 coordinate 4,293,385, forward strand.
CATGTGTGCGTTCGTCTGTGTGTGCGTGTGTGTGTTTCAGAGGGGGAAAAAGAGAGAATATGTGAGAGACAAGGAAGGTGTGAGTCAGGAAAGACAGACAGAGAAGACGTTGATATGCAGACAATCACACACTGGGCCATAACGCACGCCACCGTGCTGGGAGTGGAAACATCAGAACCCATTTCCCCACCTTGGGTTCACAATGCTGGCAGGAAAAGACTGGTTGTTAAAAGACAACGAAAAGCCCGATTACATGTACTTCAGAGGAGAAGGACCTCGGTGTGTCACCAGGAGAGTTGTGTGTGTGTTTGTGAGAGAGAGAGAGAGAGAGAGAGAGAAAGAGAGAGAGAGAGAGAGATTAGAGCTCTCTACCCAGAGAGCAGAAACTCTGCCAGCAGTGCAACAAAGACACTGTAGAGACAGAGCTACACTTCCTGTCTGAGTATGAAATATTTGACCTGATATGTCAAATGTACTTAACAAAGTGTGAAATGATACATTCCAACTTTAAGTGTCTGCCGAACACTGACAAACCGCCCGTCCTTTAGCTGGGCGATATATATCTGCCTTTACAACATCCAAACACAGCACACACACACACACACACACACACACACACACACACATGCACAAACACACACACACACACACACACACACACACACACACACACACACACACACACACTGTATTGCCCTGTTTGTAAACACCTTTATGTATTTATCTATTGTTTCCTCCTCTTCTTATTATAATTTATGTATTTTCTTTCTTTTCACTTCTCAAGTGACTTATTAAAGTGAGAAGGGGGTTGGCGAGGGACAGAGAAAAAGAGAGGGAGGGGTTATGAGCTCGCAGGAAACACCGCAGCATACCAGCAGGGACGTCCCGGCACTGGAGCGTGTGTTTGGCGCCCCTGCTGGCAGGAAAAACGCAGGCATCTCTGCTGCTTTGATGGAAAAAAAACAAAACAAAACCTCCCTCAGTGGGCTATGAAGCCGAACAGTCGACTGTTCTTAGATTTGTTCGATTCTGGTTCGATTCTGTAATTATGGGGTCGTTGTACCCCTGAATATAATACAGCTAATAACTTAACATAATAACTTATGGAATAACTTATGGATCATAATATTTCTGAGGGGGACTCGGTCCAGGTCGACGTCTCTGCTCTTCTTAACGGCCCCAGCTGCTACTAAATATGTTAGACCTTTTTGAATATCATAAAATATCTTTCCTAAGAGCTTAATCTAATAACATTCCATATCCAGGTAAAATGTTTTCTCCTGAGGCTAAATGCTTGCTGGAATTGTCCCAAATCACCAAATCATTCAAAGAACGGATCCTGTAGTATTAGGCCAAGTACGGGTCAGTATATAAATACTAAAATACTAAACTGCCGAGTGCAAGTTTTTTAATTCCATCGAATAAAAAAAAAAACAAATGTAATTTTATGCTGGCGCTCATGTGACACCGTAGAACATCTGAACCGCCGTTTGCGTTCTTAAGGCGAGGCACTGACAAATGCGCTAACGTTTTCTCTTTATTTATTTATCTTCATTTATTTATTTACTTATCTATCGCGCTCTCGCTTGGGGGAAATTGCTGCCAAATGAGTTAACGAGTTCGCCTGCATGCCGCCTTGCTTCTCTGACAGAGATACAAACCACACCCGCACGGGCAGCTCGGTTATTCGTGTCCGTTTTTCTAGCCTCGTTTTTTGTTTTTTGAATGTGAGGCTGATAAATTCCGTGGCCGTGGCAGCGGAGATGGATCGAGGCTTCGAGTAACTTGTTTTTCTTGTTTTTTTTTTCCCTTTGCCTGCACTGGCAAGAGCGATCATCTTTCAATATCGATTTTGCCATCAGCACCTGTGCAAGAGAGAGAGAGAGAGAGAGAGAGAGAGAGAGAGAGAGAGAGAGAGAGAGAGGAGAGAGAGAGAGAGAGAGAGAGAGAGAGAGAGAGAGAGAGAGAGAGAGAGAGAGAGAGAGAGAGAGAGAGAGAGAGAGAGAGAAAAATACTTTTGACTAATGGAGCAAATATTTTTGACTAAACTCTCTGTAAATAAAAAAACCTCAACAAACAAAACTGGTTTCAATCTGGAACTCGCAATGGTAACAAATGCTTTCTTGACATTTGCATTAATTTTCCTTGTTTCCTCAGGTCAACAGAGAGGAAGCTGGAGCTTCTGGCAGGAAGAAGCTACCGTGGGTAAAAGCCAGAGCCTCCAGCGCTCATGGGCAAATGTGGCAATTATAGGATGGCTAAGAGGTGGCTGAGCTCTATCTTATCTTATCTGGGCCTATTTAAGGGTTGCCGTGGCAGAGAGAGGATGAGACAAGCATCTGGAAAATGGCATTACTAGCAGGGAAAAGTATGGAATTTTCCGTGCTGTCTGCTGCACTGCAAATGAGCCTTGGGGTTTTATTTGAACAAAGAAAGGAAATTTAATCTTGGCATAAAATTGCATATGTGCACCAGGGCTAATGTAACTGTAATACTGTTAGACTAATACTGTTACTGTTGTAGAATACTGTACACTATTAACGTAAAAGGATACAAGACGTTTTGCACTATAATGTCTGAATTAAGAAAATATGTTGACACAAAAGCTGCTAGATAGAAGATGAGTATGGTGTGCAATTCTAGTTTTGTACGTGTGTGTGTGTGTCTGTGTGCGCGTGCGTTTACTTTCTCATTGAGGAATAAATGTGCATCCTTGCGTTGTTTATTAAAAACAAACAAACAAAAAAAGAATAAGAAGTAATGCAGCATATGAATTTTTCAGCGTCTTTGCAGGCCCCATGGCCCTTCAGATTGTGGTCAAAGTCTCTGAGTGCTCGTTCGAACGGCTGGAGAGCCGTTTAGCTGAAAGGGAACCCTCTAGTCTGAGATACACATCAGTCCAAACTGGTGGTCCTGGAAAACGGTAGATTCTGTTCTTCCTTTCTAAACTTATGTAGTAGGGCCATGTGAGGCACCATGCAAAAATGCCTTGATGCAGTATGGTATCACTGCAATTTCAGAACAATTTTTTCACCAACTCATCCCCAAAACTGAAAATGTTTGCAAATTATTTAGGAGAAAGAATGAACATCATTTATGCCAAAACCTTTCATATTTGGAAGTTCACAAATAGCTGCCATTTTATGCAAATTTCGTGGGTATGTTGGATGGCCTAAAATGCTAATAATGAGCAGATGTACCTAAAATTCAAAAGGTTCACAATTCTAATTTTCAGAAATATCTGATTCAAACTGTCAGAAAAAAATGCTGTTTAGCTGACAGGGAACCCTCTAGTCCGACCTACACATCAGTCCAAACTGGTGGTCCTGGAAAATTGTAGGTTCTGTTCTTGCTTTCTAAACCTATGTAGCAGGGCCGTGTGAGCTCTTCACTGCTTAAGGCCATGAAAACCGAAGATCTCTTTCATTGCAGTCCCAATAGTTGTCCTCAGAACCTCACTCCTCTCAATTCTACCTTGAAGTCATGAACAGTATTGCCTTCTTTTAACGTTTTGAATACACTTAAAAAGCAGCTCAGCTGCAGTTCCATGATGCTGAGTTTAAGTTGATTTCCCTGTGCAGTTCTTTAGCCTCGCCTGCCCATGCTTCCCTTTGTTCCAACTATTTCAAACAGCAAAAATGGATGAGAAATGCTTCTGCACAGTATATAAGCTGGGACCTGTGAACTGGAAAGCAAATGCATTGACCACTACTCTAGACAAATCAAGAGAGTTCAACATCTATATCAATCAATAATTATCCCCCCAAAAGGTCTGGTAGTTAAAAGGATTTATGATAAAATGATGCTGCGATTAGACAAGGAGCTTGGTGTCTCAGTCTCAGGACCTAAAGAGCAAACTGCAAAAAGAGACACCCACTTCATACACTGTTTACAAAAAACAATTGCCCCACTAGTGTGCTATCAAGAGGGATGTTTCTGCCCAGTTTCAAACTGAGGACCTTTCGCGTGTTAGGCAAATGTGATGACCACTACACTACAGAAACCACTGCTAAAAGATTCTTTGGGCTCACTCTCCAGCTTTTGCTCATTTTTGGCACTTGAAAATCATAGCTTTAAATTTGGCTAAGGAGTCTGACTTCTCAATCATTAGGATGAAAATTCTCACAACCCCACCAAAGTTCTCTTGTTTCTTACCATTTGAGGAACAGACTGTTGCTAACTAGGCATAATATGAAGAGCTTTACTTTATCTCTGTAGTTCTCTCATTGGCATGTAGAGCATAACCTATTGCGTAAATTCTGTATGCTTGACATTGCCTTGCAAGGATTTTTTCTTTGCCATAGAATTGATGAAATTAACTTTTGAAATTCAGCTAATTAGCATAACCTCTGTTAGGAAACATAATGAGAACACACTCACCAAAGTTTATGCTTCCTGTAGTAATGTTTAAGAAACTGGCTTGAACTGTCTTCACCCCATTAGGACGCAAAATTCAATCCCAGCAACCAATGTTTACTTGTTTCATTGCCTTTGAGAGACAGAATGTTACTCTCTAGGAATAATATGAAGAACTTTACCTGATCACTGGAAGCTGTTTCATTGGCATGGAAAGCAATCCCTAGTGCACAGATTCTGCATCATAAACATTGCTTTGCATGGATTTTAATTGTCAGGAGACTAGAAGGAATTTACTTTTAAGAATTAGCTAAGTAGCATAACTTATCTCTGTTAGTAGATCAAATACAGATGCACTCGTGGTGTTTCTGTTTTGTTTACTTTTGTTTGAAATACATGGATTAGCACACCCATCATGCTACAATGAGTTTTACATCATGCCTGTGACAATTGAAATCAGCCTTAAGCACAGCTCCTAAAGCACACAAGTGTGCTGCATATATTGACTTTCTCAGTTTGCAAATAGAGACCCAACAGAGAAACTACTCTTTATGTCCATACTAAGATGATAGTAATCTTCTGATCTTGAAATTTTTATTTTGCACAATGTGGAACCAAGTTGCAGAAGAAGACGTTGGGGATTTCACATGAGTTATAGTGCCAGAGTTTGGAGTACAGGAATTGGAGAACTCAATCGCAGTAACTAGGGAGTTCAAAAAATCTTTTCACTCTGCTGCAAGAAGGCCATTCGATTCCCTGATGTCTAATTCAAATACAATAGACAGAAACCAAAGAACCAACTACTGTTGCTGCTCAGCTTCAATTCAACACCTTTTACATATAATGCAAACGTGATGACCACTTCATTACAGAAATTGTGCAAAGACTCCTTGATGCAGTATGGTATTACTGCACTTTCAGAACAATCTTTTCACCAACTCATCCCCAAAACTGATAATGAGTGCAAGTTATTGAGTAAAAGAATGAATATCATTTATGCCAAAACCTTTCATATTTGCAAGTTCACAAATAGCTGCCATTTTACGCAAATTTAGTGGGTATGTTGGATGGCCTAAAATGCTAATAATGAGCAGATGTACCTAAAATTCAAAAGGTTCACAATTCTAATTTTTCAGAAATATCTGATTCAAACATGCAGAAAAAATATTGTTTAGCTGACAGGGAACCCTCTAGTCCGAGCGACACTTCAGTCCAAACTGGTGGTCCTGGAAAATGGTAGGTTCTGTTCTTGCTTTCTAAACATATGTAGCAGGGCCGTGTGAGCTCTTCACTGCTTAAGGCCATGAAAACCGAAGATCTTTTTCATTGCAGTCCCAATAGTTGTCCTCAGAACCTCACTCCTCTCAATTCTACCTTGAAGTCATGAACAGTATTGCCTTCTTTTAACGTTTTGAATACAGTTAAAAAGCAGCTCAGCTGCAGTTCCATGATGGTGAGTTTAAGTTGATTTCCCTGTGCAGTTCTTTAGCCTCGCCTGCCCATGCTTCCCTTTGTTCCAACTATTTCAAACAGCAAAAATGGATGAGAAATGCTTCTGCACAGTAAATAAGCTGGGACCAGTGACCTGGAAAGCAAATGCATTGACCACTACTCTAGAAAAATCAAGAGAGTTCAACATCTATATCAATCAATAATGATCCCCCAAAAGGTCTGGTAGTTAACAGGATTTATGACAAAATGATGCTGCGATTAGACAAGCAGCTTGGTGTCTCAGTCTCAGGACCTAAAGGGCAAACTGCAAAAAGAGACACCCACTTCATACACTGTTTACAAACAACAATTGCCCCACTAGTGTGTTATCAAGAGGGATGTTTCTGCCCAGTTTCGAACTGAAGACCTTTCGCTGGTTAGGCGAATGTGATGACCACTACACTACAGAAACCACTGCTAAAAGATTCTTTGGGCTCACTCTCCAGCTTTTGCTCATTTTTGGCACTTGAAAATCATAGCTTTAAATCTGGCTAAGGAGTCTGACTTCTCAATCATTAGGATGAAAATTCTCACAACCCCACCAAAGTTCTCTTGTTTCTTACCATTTGAGGAACAGACTGTTGCTAACTAGGCATAATATGAAGAGTTTTACTTTATCTCTGTAGTTCTCTCATTGGCATATAGAGCATAACCTATTGCGCAAATTCTGTATGCTTGACATTGCCTTGCAAGGATTTTTTCTTTGCCATAGAATTGATGAAATTAACTTTTGAAATTCAGCTAATTAGCATAACCTCTGTTAGGAAACAAAATGAGAACACACTCACCAAAGTTTATGCTTCCTGTAGTAATGTTTAAGAAACTGGCTTGAATTGTCTTCACCCTATTAGGATGCAAAATTCAATCCCAGCAACCAATGTTTACTTGTTTCCTTGCCTTTGAGAGACAGAATGTTACTCTCTAGGAATAATATGAAGAACTTTACCTGATCACTGGAAGCTGTTTCATTGGCATGGAAAGCAGTCCCTATTGCACAGATTCTGCATCATAAACATTGCTTTGCATGGATTTTAATTGTCAGGAGACTAGAAAGAATTTACTTTTAAGAATTAGCTAAGTAGCATAACTTATCTCTGTTAGTAGATCAAATACAGATGCACTCGTGGTGTTTTTGTTTTGTTTACTTTTGTTTGAAATACATGGATTAGCACACCCATCATGCTACAATGAGTTTTACATCATGCCTGTGACAATTGAAATCAGCCTTAAGCACAGCTCCTAAAGCACAGTCCTTGCATCACCGGAGCACAAGTGTGCTGCATATATTGACTTTCTCAGTTTGCAAATAGAGACCCAACAGAGAAACTACTCTTTATGTCCATACTAAGATGATAGTAATCTTCTGATCTTGAAATTTTTATTTTGCACAATGTGGAACCAAGTTGCAGAAGAAGACGTTGGGGATTTCACATGAGTTATAGTGCCAGAGTTTGGAGTACAGGAATTGGAGAACTCAATCGCAGTAACTAGGGAGTTCAAAAAATCTTTTCACTCTGCTGCAAGAAGGCCATTCGATTCCCTGATGTCTAATTCAAATACAATAGACAGAAACCAAAGAACCAACTACTGTTGCTGCTCAGCTTCATTTCAACACCTTTTACATATAATGCAAACGTGATGACCACTTCATTACAGAAATTGTGCAAAGACTCCTTGATGCAGTATGGTATTACTGCACTTTCAGAACAATCTTTTCACCAACTCATCCCCAAAACTGATAATGAGTGCAAGTTATTGAGTAAAAGAATGAATATCATTTATGCCAAAACCTTTCATATTTGCAAGTTCACAAATAGCTGCCATTTTACGCAAATTTAGTGGGTATGTTGGATGGCCTAAAATGCTAATAATGAGCAGATGTACCTAAAATTCAAAAGGTTCACAATTCTAATTTTCAGAAATATCTGATTCAAACTGTCAGAAAAAAATGCTGTTTAGCTGACAGGGAACCCTCTAGTCCGACCTACACATCAGTCCAAACTGGTGGTCCTGGAAAATTGTAGGTTCTGTTCTTGCTTTCTAAACCTATGTAGCAGGGCCGTGTGAGCTCTTCACTGCTTAAGGCCATGAAAACCGAAGATCTCTTTCATTGCAGTCCCAATAGTTGTCCTCAGAACCTCACTCCTCTCAATTCTACCTTGAAGTCATGAACAGTATTGCCTTCTTTTAACGTTTTGAATACACTTAAAAAGCAGCTCAGCTGCAGTTCCATGATGCTGAGTTTAAGTTGATTTCCCTGTGCAGTTCTTTAGCCTCGCCTGCCCATGCTTCCCTTTGTTCCAACTATTTCAAACAGCAAAAATGGATGAGAAATGCTTCTGCACAGTATATAAGCTGGGACCTGTGAACTGGAAAGCAAATGCATTGACCACTACTCTAGAAAAATCAAGAGAGTTCAACATCTATATCAATCAATAATTATCCCCCCAAAAGGTCTGGTAGTTAAAAGGATTTATGATAAAATGATGCTGCGATTAGACAAGGAGCTTGGTGTCTCAGTCTCAGGACCTAAAGAGCAAACTGCAAAAAGAGACACCCACTTCATACACTGTTTACAAAAAACAATTGCCCCACTAGTGTGCTATCAAGAGGGATGTTTCTGCCCAGTTTCAAACTGAGGACCTTTCGCGTGTTAGGCAAATGTGATGACCACTACACTACAGAAACCACTGCTAAAAGATTCTTTGGGCTCACTCTCCAACTTTTGCTCATTTTTGGCACTTGAAAATCATAGCTTTAAATTTGGCTAAGGAGTCTGACTTCTCAATCATTAGGATGAAAATTCTCACAACCCCACCAAAGTTCTCTTGTTTCTTACCATTTGAGGAACAGACTGTTGCTAACTAGGCATAATATGAAGAGCTTTACTTTATCTCTGTAGTTCTCTCATTGGCATGTAGAGCATAACCTATTGCGTAAATTCTGTATGCTTGACATTGCCTTGCAAGGATTTTTTCTTTGCCATAGAATTGATGAAATTAACTTTTGAAATTCAGCTAATTAGCATAACCTCTGTTAGGAAACATAATGAGAACACACTCACCAAAGTTTATGCTTCCTGTAGTAATGTTTAAGAAACTGGCTTGAACTGTCTTCACCCCATTAGGACGCAAAATTCAATCCCAGCAACCAATGTTTACTTGTTTCATTGCCTTTGAGAGACAGAATGTTACTCTCTAGGAATAATATGAAGAACTTTACCTGATCACTGGAAGCTGTTTCATTGGCATGGAAAGCAATCCCTAGTGCACAGATTCTGCATCATAAACATTGCTTTGCATGGATTTTAATTGTCAGGAGACTAGAAGGAATTTACTTTTAAGAATTAGCTAAGTAGCATAACTTATCTCTGTTAGTAGATCAAATACAGATGCACTCGTGGTGTTTCTGTTTTGTTTACTTTTGTTTGAAATACATGGATTAGCACACCCATCATGCTACAATGAGTTTTACATCATGCCTGTGACAATTGAAATCAGCCTTAAGCACAGCTCCTAAAGCACACAAGTGTGCTGCATATATTGACTTTCTCAGTTTGCAAATAGAGACCCAACAGAGAAACTACTCTTTATGTCCATACTAAGATGATAGTAATCTTCTGATCTTGAAATTTTTATTTTGCACAATGTGGAACCAAGTTGCAGAAGAAGACGTTGGGGATTTCACATGAGTTATAGTGCCAGAGTTTGGAGTACAGGAATTGGAGAACTCAATCGCAGTAACTAGGGAGTTCAAAAAATCTTTTCACTCTGCTGCAAGAAGGCCATTCGATTCCCTGATGTCTAATTCAAATACAATAGACAGAAACCAAAGAACCAACTACTGTTGCTGCTCAGCTTCAATTCAACACCTTTTACATATAATGCAAACGTGATGACCACTTCATTACAGAAATTGTGCAAAGACTCCTTGATGCAGTATGGTATTACTGCGCTTTCAGAACAATCTTTTCACCAACTCATCCCCAAAACTGATAATGAGTGCAAGTTATTGAGTAAAAGAATGAATATCATTTATGCCAAAACCTTTCATATTTGCAAGTTCACAAATAGCTGCCATTTTACGCAAATTTAGTGGGTATGTTGGATGGCCTAAAATGCTAATAATGAGCAGATGTACCTAAAATTCAAAAGGTTCACAATTCTAATTTTTCAGAAATATCTGATTCAAACATGCAGAAAAAATATTGTTTAGCTGACAGGGAACCCTCTAGTCCGAGCGACACTTCAGTCCAAACTGGTGGTCCTGGAAAATGGTAGGTTCTGTTCTTGCTTTCTAAACATATGTAGCAGGGCCGTGTGAGCTCTTCACTGCTTAAGGCCATGAAAACCGAAGATCTTTTTCATTGCAGTCCCAATAGTTGTCCTCAGAACCTCACTCCTCTCAATTCTACCTTGAAGTCATGAACAGTATTGCCTTCTTTTAACGTTTTGAATACACTTAAAAAGCAGCTCAGCTGCAGTTCCATGATGGTGAGTTTAAGTTGATTTCCCTGTGCAGTTCTTTAGCCTCGCCTGCCCATGCTTCCCTTTGTTCCAACTATTTCAAACAGCAAAAATGGATGAGAAATGCTTCTGCACAGTACATAAGCTGGGACCAGTGACCTGGAAAGCAAATGCATTGACCACTACTCTAGAAAAATCAAGAGAGTTCAACATCTATATCAATCAATAATGATCCCCCAAAAGGTCTGGTAGTTAACAGGATTTATGACAAAATGATGCTGCGATTAGACAAGCAGCTTGGTGTCTCAGTCTCAGGACCTAAAGGGCAAACTGCAAAAAGAGACACCCACTTCATACACTGTTTACAAACAACAATTGCCCCACTAGTGTGTTATCAAGAGGGATGTTTCTGCCCAGTTTCGAACTGAAGACCTTTCGCTGGTTAGGCGAATGTGATGACCACTACACTACAGAAACCACTGCTAAAAGATTCTTTGGGCTCACTCTCCAGCTTTTGCTCATTTTTGGCACTTGAAAATCATAGCTTTAAATCTGGCTAAGGAGTCTGACTTCTCAATCATTAGGATGAAAATTCTCACAACCCCACCAAAGTTCTCTTGTTTCTTACCATTTGAGGAACAGACTGTTGCTAACTAGGCATAATATGAAGAGTTTTACTTTATCTCTGTAGTTCTCTCATTGGCATATAGAGCATAACCTATTGCGCAAATTCTGTATGCTTGACATTGCCTTGCAAGGATTTTTTCTTTGCCATAGAATTGATGAAATTAACTTTTGAAATTCAGCTAATTAGCATAACCTCTGTTAGGAAACAAAATGAGAACACACTCACCAAAGTTTATGCTTCCTGTAGTAATGTTTAAGAAACTGGCTTGAATTGTCTTCACCCTATTAGGATGCAAAATTCAATCCCAGCAACCAATGTTTACTTGTTTCCTTGCCTTTGAGAGACAGAATGTTACTCTCTAGGAATAATATGAAGAACTTTACCTGATCACTGGAAGCTGTTTCATTGGCATGGAAAGCAGTCCCTATTGCACAGATTCTGCATCATAAACATTGCTTTGCATGGATTTTAATTGTCAGGAGACTAGAAAGAATTTACTTTTAAGAATTAGCTAAGTAGCATAACTTATCTCTGTTAGTAGATCAAATACAGATGCACTCGTGGTGTTTTTGTTTTGTTTACTTTTGTTTGAAATACATGGATTAGCACACCCATCATGCTACAATGAGTTTTACATCATGCCTGTGACAATTGAAATCAGCCTTAAGCACAGCTCCTAAAGCACAGTCCTTGCATCACCGGAGCACAAGTGTGCTGCATATATTGACTTTCTCAGTTTGCAAATAGAGACCCAACAGAGAAACTACTCTTTATGTCCATACTAAGATGATAGTAATCTTCTGATCTTGAAATTTTTATTTTGCACAATGTGGAACCAAGTTGCAGAAGAAGACGTTGGGGATTTCACATGAGTTATAGTGCCAGAGTTTGGAGTACAGGAATTGGAGAACTCAATCGCAGTAACTAGGGAGTTCAAAAAATCTTTTCACTCTGCTGCAAGAAGGCCATTCGATTCCCTGATGTCTACTTCAAATACAATAGACAGAAACCAAAGAACCAACTACTGTTGCTGCTCAGCTTCAATTCAACACCTTTTACATATAATGCAAACGTGATGACCACTTCATTACAGAAATCGTGCAAAGACTCCTTGATGCAGTATGGTATTACTGCACTTTCAGAACAATCTTTTCACCAACTCATCCCCAAAACTGATAATGAGTGCAAGTTATTGAGTAAAAGAATGAATATCATTTATGCCAAAACCTTTCATATTTGCAAGTTCACAAATAGCTGCCATTTTACGCAAATTTAGTGGGTATGTTGGATGGCCTAAAATGCTAATAATGAGCAGATGTACCTAAAATTCAAAAGGTTCACAATTCTAATTTTTCAGAAATATCTGATTCAAACATGCAGAAAAAATATTGTTTAGCTGACAGGGAACCCTCTAGTCCGAGCGACACTTCAGTCCAAACTGGTGGTCCTGGAAAATGGTAGGTTCTGTTCTTGCTTTCTAAACATATGTAGCAGGGCCGTGTGAGCTCTTCACTGCTTAAGGCCATGAAAACCGAAGATCTCTTTCATTGCAGTCCCAATAGTTGTCCTCAGAACCTCACTCCTCTCAATTCTACCTTGAAGTCATGAACAGTATTTCCTTCTTTTACCATTTTGAGTGCAGTTAAAAAGCAGCTCAGCTGCAGTTCCATGATGCTGAGTTTAAGTTGATTTCCCTGTGCAGTTCTTTAGCCTCGCCTGCCCATGCTTCCCTTTGTTCCAACCATTTTATACAGTAAACACCAAAAATGGATGAAAGAGAAATGCTTCTGCACAGTATGGAAGCTGGGACATGTGACCTGGAAAGCAAATGCAATGACCACTACTCTAGACAAATCAAGAGAGTTCAAGATCTATATCAATCAATAATGATCCCCCAAAAAGGTCTTTTAGTCAACAGGATATATGACAAAATGATGTTGCGATTAGACAAGGAGCTTGGTGCCTCAGTCTGAGGACCTAAAGGGCGAACCGCACAAAGAGTCTCCCAATTGATACACTGCTTAGAAAAAGCACGTGCCCAACTACTGTGCTATCAAGAGGGATGTTTCTGCCAGGTATGGAACAGAGGACCTTTCTCGTGTTAGGCGAACATGCTGAGCACTACACTACAGAAACCACTTTAAAATGCTTCTTTGCCTCTCCAGCTTTTGCTCATTTTTGGGGCTTGAAAATCATAGCTTTAAATCTGGCTAAGCAGTATGACTTCTCAAGCATTAGGATGAAAATTCAGACAACCCCACCAAAGTTCTCTTGTTTCCTACCCTTTTAGAAACAGACTGTTGCTAACTAGGCATAATATGAAGAGTTTTACTTTATCTCTGTAGTTCTCTCATTGGCATATAGAGCATAACCTATTGCACAAATTGTGTATGCTTGATATTGCCTTGCAAGGATTTGTTCTTTGCCATAGACTTGATGAAAGAAACTTTTAAATTTCAGCTAATTAGCATAACCTCTGTTAGGAAACAAAATGAGAACACACTCACTGAAGTTTATGCTTGAAAGACTTGAATTAGCATAGCCATTATGCTATGAGTTTTAATTAATCAGCTTGGCCATTAATTAAGGAGCCTGACTTTTTTCTGTGAAGAACAGCTCTCCATCCAATTGAAAGGACAGCAGTTACACATCTACCAAGAGTTGTGTTTCTGCCTGGTATCGAGCCAGGGACCTTTCGCGTGTGAGGCGAACGTGATAACCACTACACTACAGAAACCCTACAGCACCGGCCGTTCAGGATCAGCCCAGCATTTCCTCCTTTTTGGTGCCTGCAAGGCATAGTTTAAAAACTGGCTTGAATTGTCTTCTCCCCGTTAGGACGCAAAATTCAATCCCACCAAGCAATGTTTTCTTGTTTCATTGCCTTTGAGAGACAGAATGTTACTCCCTAGGAATAATATGAAGAGCTCTACCGGATCACTGTAGGCTTATTCATTGGCATGGAAAGCAGTCCCTAGTGCACAAATTCTGCATCATTAACATTGCTTTGCATAGATTTTAATTGTCAGGAGACTATAAGGATGTTACTTTTAAGAATTAGCTAAGTAGCATAACTTATCTCTGTTAGGAGATCAAATACAGATGCACTCGTGGAGTTTCTGTTTTGTTTAATTTTGTTTGAAATACATGGATTAGCACACCCATCATGCTACAATGAGTTTTACATCATCCCTGTGACAATTGAAATCAGCCTTAAACACAGCTCCTAAAGCACAGTCCTTGCATCACCGGAGGACAAGCCTGCTGCATATATTGACTTTCTCGGTTTGCAAATGGAGACAGTGATGGGATATTTTTTTCCAACAGAGAAGCTACACTTTATGTCCATACTAAGATGCTAGTAATCTTCTGATCTTGAAATTTCCATTTTGCACAATGTAGAACCAAGTTGCAGACGAAGAGGTTAGGGATTTCACATGCGTTATAGTGCCGGAGTTTGGAGTACAGGACTTGGAGAACTCAATTGGAGTAACTAGGGAGTTCAGAAAATCATTTCCCTCTGCTGCAAGAAGGCCATTCGATTCCCTGGTGTCTACTTCAAATAGAAGACACAGAAACCAAAGAACCAGCTAATGTTTCTGCTCAGCTTCAATTCAAGGTCCTTTCACACATAATGCAAACGTGATGACCAATTCACTACAGACACCATGCAAAAATGCCTTGATGCAGTATGGTATCACTGCAATTTCAGAACAATTTTTTCACCAGCTCATCCCCAAAACTGAAAATGTGTGCAAATTATTTAGGAGAAAGAATGAACATCATTTATGCCAAAACCTTTCATATTTGGAAGTTCACAAATAGCTGCCATTTTATGCAAATTTCGTGGGTATGTTGGATGGCCTAAAATGCGTTTCATGAGCAGACGTAACTAAAATTCAAATGGTTCACAATTGTAATTTTCAGAAATATCTGATTCAAACTGTCAGAAAAAAATGCTGTTTAGCTGAAAGGGAACCCTCTAGTCCGACCTACACATCAGTCCAAACTGGTGGTCCTGGAAAATTGTAGGTTCTGTTCTTGCTTTCTAAACCTATGTAGCAGGGCCGTGTGAGCTCTTCACTGCTTAAGGCCATAAAAACCGAAGATCTCTTTCATTGCAGTCCCAATAGTTGTCCTCAGAACCTCACTCCTCTCAATTCTACCTTGAAGTCATGAACAGTATTTCCTTCTTTTACCATTTTGAGTGCAGTTAAAAAGCAGCTCAGCTGCAGTTCCATGATGCTGAGTTTAAGTTGATTTCCCTGTGCAGTTCTTTAGCCTCGCCTGCCCATGCTTCCCTTTGTTCCAACCATTTTATACAGTAAACACCAAAAATGGATGAAAGAGAAATGCTTCTGCACAGTATGGAAGCTGGGACATGTGACTTGGAAAGCAAATGCAATGACCACTACTCTAGACAAATCAAGAGAGTTCAAGATCTATATCAATCAATAATGATCCCCCAAAAAGGTCTTTTAGTCAACAGGATATATGACAAAATGATGTTGCGATTAGACAAGGAGCTTGGTGCCTCAGTCTGAGGACCTAAAGGGCGAACCGCACAAAGAGTCTCCTACTTGATACACTGCTTAGAAAAAGCACGTGCCCAACTACTGTGCTATCAAGAGGGATGTTTCTGCCAGGTATGGAACAGAGGACCTTTCTCGTGTTAGGCGAACATGCTGAGCACTACACTACAGAAACCACTTTAAAATGCTTCTTTGCCTCTCCAGCTTTTGCTCATTTTTGGGGCTTGAAAATCATAGCTTTAAATCTGGCTAAGCAGTATGACTTCTCAAGCATTAGGATGAAAATTCAGACAACCCCACCAAAGTTCTCTTGTTTCCTACCCTTTTAGAAACAGACTGTTGCTAACTAGGCATAATATGAAGAGTTTTACTTTATCTCTGTAGTTCTCTCATTGGCATATAGAGCATAACCTATTGCACAAATTGTGTATGCTTGATATTGCCTTGCAAGGATTTGTTCTTTGCCATAGACTTGATGAAAGAAACTTTTAAATTTCAGCTAATTAGCATAACCTCTGTTAGGAAACAAAACGAGAACACACTCACTGAAGTTTATGCTTGAAAGACTTGAATTAGCATAGCCATTATGCTATGAGTTTTAATTAATCAGCTTGGCCATTAATTAAGGAGCCTGACTTTTTTCTGTGAAGAACAGCTCTCCATTCAATTGAAAGGACAGCAGTTACACATCTACCAAGAGTTGTGTTTCTGCCTGGTATCGAGCCAGGGACCTTTCGCGTGTGAGGCGAACGTGATAACCACTACACTACAGAAACCCTACAGCACCGGCCGTTCAGGATCAGCCCAGCATTTCCTCCTTTTTGGTGCCTGCAAGGCATAGTTTAAAAACTGGCTTGAATTGTCTTCTCCCCGTTAGGACGCAAAATTCAATCCCACCAAGCAATGTTTTCTTGTTTCATTGCCTTTGAGAGACAGAATGTTACTCCCTAGGAATAATATGAAGAGCTCTACCGGATCACTGTAGGCTTATTCATTGGCATGGAAAGCAGTCCCTAGTGCACAAATTCTGCATCATTAACATTGCTTTGCATAGATTTTAATTGTCAGGAGACTATAAGGATGTTACTTTTAAGAATTAGCTAAGTAGCATAACTTATCTCTGTTAGGAGATCAAATACAGATGCACTCGTGGAGTTTCTGTTTTGTTTAATTTTGTTTGAAATACATGGATTAGCACACCCATCATGCTACAATGAGTTTTACATCATCCCTGTGACAATTGAAATCAGCCTTAAACACAGCTCCTAAAGCACAGTCCTTGCATCACCGGAGGACAAGCCTGCTGCATATATTGACTTTCTCGGTTTGCAAATGGAGACAGTGATGGGATATTTTTTTCCAACAGAGAAGCTACACTTTATGTCCATACTAAGATGCTAGTAATCTTCTGATCTTGAAATTTCCATTTTGCACAATGTAGAACCAAGTTGCAGACGAAGAGGTTAGGGATTTCACATGCGTTATAGTGCCGGAGTTTGGAGTACAGGACTTGGAGAACTCAATTGGAGTAACTAGGGAGTTCAGAAAATCATTTCCCTCTGCTGCAAGAAGGCCATTCGATTCCCTGGTGTCTACTTCAAATAGAAGACACAGAAACCAAAGAACCAGCTAATGTTTCTGCTCAGCTTCAATTCAAGGTCCTTTCACACATAATGCAAACGTGATGACCAATTCACTACAGACACCATGCAAAAATGCCTTGATGCAGTATGGTATCACTGCAATTTCAGAACAATTTTTTCACCAGCTCATCCCCAAAACTGAAAATGTGTGCAAATTATTTAGGAGAAAGAATGAACATCATTTATGCCAAAACCTTTCATATTTGGAAGTTCACAAATAGCTGCCATTTTATGCAAATTTCGTGGGTATGTTGGATGGCCTAAAATGCGTTTCATGAGCAGACGTAACTAAAATTCAAATGGTTCACAATTGTAATTTTCAGAAATATCTGATTCAAACTGTCAGAAAAAAATGCTGTTTAGCTGAAAGGGAACCCTCTAGTCCGACCTACACATCAGTCCAAACTGGTGGTCCTGGAAAATTGTAGGTTCTGTTCTTGCTTTCTAAACCTATGTAGCAGGGCCGTGTGAGCTCTTCACTGCTTAAGGCCATAAAAACCGAAGATCTCTTTCATTGCAGTCCCAATAGTTGTCCTCAGAACCTCACTCCTCTCAATTCTACCTTGAAGTCATGAACAGTATTTCCTTCTTTTACCATTTTGAGTGCAGTTAAAAAGCAGCTCAGCTGCAGTTCCATGATGCTGAGTTTAAGTTGATTTCCCTGTGCAGTTCTTTAGCCTCGCCTGCCCATGCTTCCCTTTGTTCCAACCATTTTATACAGTAAACACCAAAAATGGATGAAAGAGAAATGCTTCTGCACAGTATGGAAGCTGGGACATGTGACTTGGAAAGCAAATGCAATGACCACTACTCTAGACAAATCAAGAGAGTTCAAGATCTATATCAATCAATAATGATCCCCCAAAAAGGTCTTTTAGTCAACAGGATATATGACAAAATGATGTTGCGATTAGACAAGGAGCTTGGTGCCTCAGTCTGAGGACCTAAAGGGCGAACCGCACAAAGAGTCTCCCACTTGATACACTGCTTAGAAAAAGCACGTGCCCAACTACTGTGCTATCAAGAGGGATGTTTCTGCCAGGTATGGAACAGAGGACCTTTCTCGTGTTAGGCGAACATGCTGAGCACTACACTACAGAAACCACTTTAAAATGCTTCTTTGCCTCTCCAGCTTTTGCTCATTTTTGGGGCTTGAAAATCATAGCTTTAAATCTGGCTAAGCAGTATGACTTCTCAAGCATTAGGATGAAAATTCAGACAACCCCACCAAAGTTCTCTTGTTTCCTACCCTTTTAGAAACAGACTGTTGCTAACTAGGCATAATATGAAGAGTTTTACTTTATCTCTGTAGTTCTCTCATTGGCATATAGAGCATAACCTATTGCACAAATTGTGTATGCTTGATATTGCCTTGCAAGGATTTGTTCTTTGCCATAGACTTGATGAAAGAAACTTTTAAATTTCAGCTAATTAGCATAACCTCTGTTAGGAAACAAAACGAGAACACACTCACTGAAGTTTATGCTTGAAAGACTTGAATTAGCATAGCCATTATGCTATGAGTTTTAATTAATCAGCTTGGCCATTAATTAAGGAGCCTGACTTTTTTCTGTGAAGAACAGCTCTCCATTCAATTGAAAGGACAGCAGTTACACATCTACCAAGAGTTGTGTTTCTGCCTGGTATCGAGCCAGGGACCTTTCGCGTGTGAGGCGAACGTGATAACCACTACACTACAGAAACCCTACAGCACCGGCCGTTCAGGATCAGCCCAGCATTTCCTCCTTTTTGGTGCCTGCAAGGCATAGTTTAAAAACTGGCTTGAATTGTCTTCTCCCCGTTAGGACGCAAAATTCAATCCCACCAAGCAATGTTTTCTTGTTTCATTGCCTTTGAGAGACAGAATGTTACTCCCTAGGAATAATATGAAGAGCTCTACCGGATCACTGTAGGCTTATTCATTGGCATGGAAAGCAGTCCCTAGTGCACAAATTCTGCATCATTAACATTGCTTTGCATAGATTTTAATTGTCAGGAGACTATAAGGATGTTACTTTTAAGAATTAGCTAAGTAGCATAACTTATCTCTGTTAGGAGATCAAATACAGATGCACTCGTGGAGTTTCTGTTTTGTTTAATTTTGTTTGAAATACATGGATTAGCACACCCATCATGCTACAATGAGTTTTACATCATCCCTGTGACAATTGAAATCAGCCTTAAACACAGCTCCTAAAGCACAGTCCTTGCATCACCGGAGGACAAGCCTGCTGCATATATTGACTTTCTCGGTTTGCAAATGGAGACAGTGATGGGATATTTTTTTCCAACAGAGAAGCTACACTTTATGTCCATACTAAGATGCTAGTAATCTTCTGATCTTGAAATTTCCATTTTGCACAATGTAGAACCAAGTTGCAGACGAAGAGGTTAGGGATTTCACATGCGTTATAGTGCCGGAGTTTGGAGTACAGGACTTGGAGAACTCAATTGGAGTAACTAGGGAGTTCAGAAAATCATTTCCCTCTGCTGCAAGAAGGCCATTCGATTCCCTGGTGTCTACTTCAAATAGAAGACACAGAAACCAAAGAACCAGCTAATGTTTCTGCTCAGCTTCAATTCAAGGTCCTTTCACACATAATGCAAACGTGATGACCAATTCACTACAGACACCATGCAAAAATGCCTTGATGCAGTATGGTATCACTGCAATTTCAGAACAATTTTTTCACCAGCTCATCCCCAAAACTGAAAATGTGTGCAAATTATTTAGGAGAAAGAATGAACATCATTTATGCCAAAACCTTTCATATTTGGAAGTTCACAAATAGCTGCCATTTTATGCAAATTTCGTGGGTATGTTGGATGGCCTAAAATGCGTTTCATGAGCAGACGTAACTAAAATTCAAATGGTTCACAATTGTAATTTTCAGAAATATCTGATTCAAACTGTCAGAAAAAAATGCTGTTTAGCTGAAAGGGAACCCTCTAGTCCGACCTACACATCAGTCCAAACTGGTGGTCCTGGAAAATTGTAGGTTCTGTTCTTGCTTTCTAAACCTATGTAGCAGGGCCGTGTGAGCTCTTCACTGCTTAAGGCCATAAAAACCGAAGATCTCTTTCATTGCAGTCCCAATAGTTGTCCTCAGAACCTCACTCCTCTCAATTCTACCTTGAAGTCATGAACAGTATTTCCTTCTTTTACCATTTTGAGTGCAGTTAAAAAGCAGCTCAGCTGCAGTTCCATGATGCTGAGTTTAAGTTGATTTCCCTGTGCAGTTCTTTAGCCTCGCCTGCCCATGCTTCCCTTTGTTCCAACCATTTTATACAGTAAACACCAAAAATGGATGAAAGAGAAATGCTTCTGCACAGTATGGAAGCTGGGACATGTGACTTGGAAAGCAAATGCAATGACCACTACTCTAGACAAATCAAGAGAGTTCAAGATCTATATCAATCAATAATGATCCCCCAAAAAGGTCTTTTAGTCAACAGGATATATGACAAAATGATGTTGCGATTAGACAAGGAGCTTGGTGCCTCAGTCTGAGGACCTAAAGGGCGAACCGCACAAAGAGTCTCCCACTTGATACACTGCTTAGAAAAAGCACGTGCCCAACTACTGTGCTATCAAGAGGGATGTTTCTGCCAGGTATGGAACAGAGGACCTTTCTCGTGTTAGGCGAACATGCTGAGCACTACACTACAGAAACCACTTTAAAATGCTTCTTTGCCTCTCCAGCTTTTGCTCATTTTTGGGGCTTGAAAATCATAGCTTTAAATCTGGCTAAGCAGTATGACTTCTCAAGCATTAGGATGAAAATTCAGACAACCCCACCAAAGTTCTCTTGTTTCCTACCCTTTTAGAAACAGACTGTTGCTAACTAGGCATAATATGAAGAGTTTTACTTTATCTCTGTAGTTCTCTCATTGGCATATAGAGCATAACCTATTGCACAAATTGTGTATGCTTGATATTGCCTTGCAAGGATTTGTTCTTTGCCATAGACTTGATGAAAGAAACTTTTAAATTTCAGCTAATTAGCATAACCTCTGTTAGGAAACAAAACGAGAACACACTCACTGAAGTTTATGCTTGAAAGACTTGAATTAGCATAGCCATTATGCTATGAGTTTTAATTAATCAGCTTGGCCATTAATTAAGGAGCCTGACTTTTTTCTGTGAAGAACAGCTCTCCATTCAATTGAAAGGACAGCAGTTACACATCTACCAAGAGTTGTGTTTCTGCCTGGTATCGAGCCAGGGACCTTTCGCGTGTGAGGCGAACGTGATAACCACTACACTACAGAAACCCTACAGCACCGGCCGTTCAGGATCAGCCCAGCATTTCCTCCTTTTTGGTGCCTGCAAGGCATAGTTTAAAAACTGGCTTGAATTGTCTTCTCCCCGTTAGGACGCAAAATTCAATCCCACCAAGCAATGTTTTCTTGTTTCATTGCCTTTGAGAGACAGAATGTTACTCCCTAGGAATAATATGAAGAGCTCTACCGGATCACTGTAGGCTTATTCATTGGCATGGAAAGCAGTCCCTAGTGCACAAATTCTGCATCATTAACATTGCTTTGCATAGATTTTAATTGTCAGGAGACTATAAGGATGTTACTTTTAAGAATTAGCTAAGTAGCATAACTTATCTCTGTTAGGAGATCAAATACAGATGCACTCGTGGAGTTTCTGTTTTGTTTAATTTTGTTTGAAATACATGGATTAGCACACCCATCATGCTACAATGAGTTTTACATCATCCCTGTGACAATTGAAATCAGCCTTAAACACAGCTCCTAAAGCACAGTCCTTGCATCACCGGAGGACAAGCCTGCTGCATATATTGACTTTCTCGGTTTGCAAATGGAGACAGTGATGGGATATTTTTTTCCAACAGAGAAGCTACACTTTATGTCCATACTAAGATGCTAGTAATCTTCTGATCTTGAAATTTCCATTTTGCACAATGTAGAACCAAGTTGCAGACGAAGAGGTTAGGGATTTCACATGCGTTATAGTGCCGGAGTTTGGAGTACAGGACTTGGAGAACTCAATTGGAGTAACTAGGGAGTTCAGAAAATCATTTCCCTCTGCTGCAAGAAGGCCATTCGATTCCCTGGTGTCTACTTCAAATAGAAGACACAGAAACCAAAGAACCAGCTAATGTTTCTGCTCAGCTTCAATTCAAGGTCCTTTCACACATAATGCAAACGTGATGACCAATTCACTACAGACACCATGCAAAAATGCCTTGATGCAGTATGGTATCACTGCAATTTCAGAACAATTTTTTCACCAGCTCATCCCCAAAACTGAAAATGTGTGCAAATTATTTAGGAGAAAGAATGAACATCATTTATGCCAAAACCTTTCATATTTGGAAGTTCACAAATAGCTGCCATTTTATGCAAATTTCGTGGGTATGTTGGATGGCCTAAAATGCGTTTCATGAGCAGACGTAACTAAAATTCAAATGGTTCACAATTGTAATTTTCAGAAATATCTGATTCAAACTGTCAGAAAAAAATGCTGTTTAGCTGAAAGGGAACCCTCTAGTCCGACCTACACATCAGTCCAAACTGGTGGTCCTGGAAAATTGTAGGTTCTGTTCTTGCTTTCTAAACCTATGTAGCAGGGCCGTGTGAGCTCTTCACTGCTTAAGGCCATAAAAACCGAAGATCTCTTTCATTGCAGTCCCAATAGTTGTCCTCAGAACCTCACTCCTCTCAATTCTACCTTGAAGTCATGAACAGTATTTCCTTCTTTTACCATTTTGAGTGCAGTTAAAAAGCAGCTCAGCTGCAGTTCCATGATGCTGAGTTTAAGTTGATTTCCCTGTGCAGTTCTTTAGCCTCGCCTGCCCATGCTTCCCTTTGTTCCAACCATTTTATACAGTAAACACCAAAAATGGATGAAAGAGAAATGCTTCTGCACAGTATGGAAGCTGGGACATGTGACTTGGAAAGCAAATGCAATGACCACTACTCTAGACAAATCAAGAGAGTTCAAGATCTATATCAATCAATAATGATCCCCCAAAAAGGTCTTTTAGTCAACAGGATATATGACAAAATGATGTTGCGATTAGACAAGGAGCTTGGTGCCTCAGTCTGAGGACCTAAAGGGCGAACCGCACAAAGAGTCTCCCACTTGATACACTGCTTAGAAAAAGCACGTGCCCAACTACTGTGCTATCAAGAGGGATGTTTCTGCCAGGTATGGAACAGAGGACCTTTCTCGTGTTAGGCGAACATGCTGAGCACTACACTACAGAAACCACTTTAAAATGCTTCTTTGCCTCTCCAGCTTTTGCTCATTTTTGGGGCTTGAAAATCATAGCTTTAAATCTGGCTAAGCAGTATGACTTCTCAAGCATTAGGATGAAAATTCAGACAACCCCACCAAAGTTCTCTTGTTTCCTACCCTTTTAGAAACAGACTGTTGCTAACTAGGCATAATATGAAGAGTTTTACTTTATCTCTGTAGTTCTCTCATTGGCATATAGAGCATAACCTATTGCACAAATTGTGTATGCTTGATATTGCCTTGCAAGGATTTGTTCTTTGCCATAGACTTGATGAAAGAAACTTTTAAATTTCAGCTAATTAGCATAACCTCTGTTAGGAAACAAAACGAGAACACACTCACTGAAGTTTATGCTTGAAAGACTTGAATTAGCATAGCCATTATGCTATGAGCTTTAATTAATCAGCTTGGCCATTAATTAAGGAGCCTGACTTTTTTCTGTGAAGAACAGCTCTCCATTCAATTGAAAGGACAGCAGTTACACATCTACCAAGAGTTGTGTTTCTGCCTGGTATCGAGCCAGGGACCTTTCGCGTGTGAGGCGAACGTGATAACCACTACACTACAGAAACCCTACAGCACCGGCCGTTCAGGATCAGCCCAGCATTTCCTCCTTTTTGGTGCCTGCAAGGCATAGTTTAAAAACTGGCTTGAATTGTCTTCTCCCCGTTAGGACGCAAAATTCAATCCCACCAAGCAATGTTTTCTTGTTTCATTGCCTTTGAGAGACAGAATGTTACTCCCTAGGAATAATATGAAGAGCTCTACCGGATCACTGTAGGCTTATTCATTGGCATGGAAAGCAGTCCCTAGTGCACAAATTCTGCATCATTAACATTGCTTTGCATAGATTTTAATTGTCAGGAGACTATAAGGATGTTACTTTTAAGAATTAGCTAAGTAGCATAACTTATCTCTGTTAGGAGATCAAATACAGATGCACTCGTGGAGTTTCTGTTTTGTTTAATTTTGTTTGAAATACATGGATTAGCACACCCATCATGCTACAATGAGTTTTACATCATCCCTGTGACAATTGAAATCAGCCTTAAACACAGCTCCTAAAGCACAGTCCTTGCATCACCGGAGGACAAGCCTGCTGCATATATTGACTTTCTCGGTTTGCAAATGGAGACAGTGATGGGATATTTTTTTCCAACAGAGAAGCTACACTTTATGTCCATACTAAGATGCTAGTAATCTTCTGATCTTGAAATTTCCATTTTGCACAATGTAGAACCAAGTTGCAGACGAAGAGGTTAGGGATTTCACATGCGTTATAGTGCCGGAGTTTGGAGTACAGGACTTGGAGAACTCAATTGGAGTAACTAGGGAGTTCAGAAAATCATTTCCCTCTGCTGCAAGAAGGCCATTCGATTCCCTGGTGTCTACTTCAAATAGAAGACACAGAAACCAAAGAACCAGCTAATGTTTCTGCTCAGCTTCAATTCAAGGTCCTTTCACACATAATGCAAACGTGATGACCAATTCACTACAGACACCATGCAAAAATGCCTTGATGCAGTATGGTATCACTGCAATTTCAGAACAATTTTTTCACCAGCTCATCCCCAAAACTGAAAATGTGTGCAAATTATTTAGGAGAAAGAATGAACATCATTTATGCCAAAACCTTTCATATTTGGAAGTTCACAAATAGCTGCCATTTTATGCAAATTTCGTGGGTATGTTGGATGGCCTAAAATGCGTTTCATGAGCAGACGTAACTAAAATTCAAATGGTTCACAATTGTAATTTTCAGAAATATCTGATTCAAACTGTCAGAAAAAAATGCTGTTTAGCTGAAAGGGAACCCTCTAGTCCGACCTACACATCAGTCCAAACTGGTGGTCCTGGAAAATTGTAGGTTCTGTTCTTGCTTTCTAAACCTATGTAGCAGGGCCGTGTGAGCTCTTCACTGCTTAAGGCCATAAAAACCGAAGATCTCTTTCATTGCAGTCCCAATAGTTGTCCTCAGAACCTCACTCCTCTCAATTCTACCTTGAAGTCATGAACAGTATTTCCTTCTTTTACCATTTTGAGTGCAGTTAAAAAGCAGCTCAGCTGCAGTTCCATGATGCTGAGTTTAAGTTGATTTCCCTGTGCAGTTCTTTAGCCTCGCCTGCCCATGCTTCCCTTTGTTCCAACCATTTTATACAGTAAACACCAAAAATGGATGAAAGAGAAATGCTTCTGCACAGTATGGAAGCTGGGACATGTGACTTGGAAAGCAAATGCAATGACCACTACTCTAGACAAATCAAGAGAGTTCAAGATCTATATCAATCAATAATGATCCCCCAAAAAGGTCTTTTAGTCAACAGGATATATGACAAAATGATGTTGCGATTAGACAAGGAGCTTGGTGCCTCAGTCTGAGGACCTAAAGGGCGAACCGCACAAAGAGTCTCCCACTTGATACACTGCTTAGAAAAAGCACGTGCCCAACTACTGTGCTATCAAGAGGGATGTTTCTGCCAGGTATGGAACAGAGGACCTTTCTCGTGTTAGGCGAACATGCTGAGCACTACACTACAGAAACCACTTTAAAATGCTTCTTTGCCTCTCCAGCTTTTGCTCATTTTTGGGGCTTGAAAATCATAGCTTTAAATCTGGCTAAGCAGTATGACTTCTCAAGCATTAGGATGAAAATTCAGACAACCCCACCAAAGTTCTCTTGTTTCCTACCCTTTTAGAAACAGACTGTTGCTAACTAGGCATAATATGAAGAGTTTTACTTTATCTCTGTAGTTCTCTCATTGGCATATAGAGCATAACCTATTGCACAAATTGTGTATGCTTGATATTGCCTTGCAAGGATTTGTTCTTTGCCATAGACTTGATGAAAGAAACTTTTAAATTTCAGCTAATTAGCATAACCTCTGTTAGGAAACAAAACGAGAACACACTCACTGAAGTTTATGCTTGAAAGACTTGAATTAGCATAGCCATTATGCTATGAGCTTTAATTAATCAGCTTGGCCATTAATTAAGGAGCCTGACTTTTTTCTGTGAAGAACAGCTCTCCATTCAATTGAAAGGACAGCAGTTACACATCTACCAAGAGTTGTGTTTCTGCCTGGTATCGAGCCAGGGACCTTTCGCGTGTGAGGCGAACGTGATAACCACTACACTACAGAAACCCTACAGCACCGGCCGTTCAGGATCAGCCCAGCATTTCCTCCTTTTTGGTGCCTGCAAGGCATAGTTTAAAAACTGGCTTGAATTGTCTTCTCCCCGTTAGGACGCAAAATTCAATCCCACCAAGCAATGTTTTCTTGTTTCATTGCCTTTGAGAGACAGAATGTTACTCCCTAGGAATAATATGAAGAGCTCTACCGGATCACTGTAGGCTTATTCATTGGCATGGAAAGCAGTCCCTAGTGCACAAATTCTGCATCATTAACATTGCTTTGCATAGATTTTAATTGTCAGGAGACTATAAGGATGTTACTTTTAAGAATTAGCTAAGTAGCATAACTTATCTCTGTTAGGAGATCAAATACAGATGCACTCGTGGAGTTTCTGTTTTGTTTAATTTTGTTTGAAATACATGGATTAGCACACCCATCATGCTACAATGAGTTTTACATCATCCCTGTGACAATTGAAATCAGCCTTAAACACAGCTCCTAAAGCACAGTCCTTGCATCACCGGAGGACAAGCCTGCTGCATATATTGACTTTCTCGGTTTGCAAATGGAGACAGTGATGGGATATTTTTTTCCAACAGAGAAGCTACACTTTATGTCCATACTAAGATGCTAGTAATCTTCTGATCTTGAAATTTCCATTTTGCACAATGTAGAACCAAGTTGCAGACGAAGAGGTTAGGGATTTCACATGCGTTATAGTGCCGGAGTTTGGAGTACAGGACTTGGAGAACTCAATTGGAGTAACTAGGGAGTTCAGAAAATCATTTCCCTCTGCTGCAAGAAGGCCATTCGATTCCCTGGTGTCTACTTCAAATAGAAGACACAGAAACCAAAGAACCAGCTAATGTTTCTGCTCAGCTTCAATTCAAGGTCCTTTCACACATAATGCAAACGTGATGACCAATTCACTACAGACACCATGCAAAAATGCCTTGATGCAGTATGGTATCACTGCAATTTCAGAACAATTTTTTCACCAGCTCATCCCCAAAACTGAAAATGTGTGC
Source organism: Electrophorus electricus (assembly GCF_041902795.1). Classification (NCBI taxonomy): domain Eukaryota; kingdom Metazoa; phylum Chordata; class Actinopteri; order Gymnotiformes; family Gymnotidae; genus Electrophorus; species Electrophorus electricus. The sequence continues at coordinate 4,320,937 of NC_137498.1, forward strand.
AAATTATTTAGGAGAAAGAATGAACATCATTTATGCCAAAACCTTTCATATTTGGAAGTTCACAAATAGCTGCCATTTTATGCAAATTTCGTGGGTATGTTGGATGGCCTAAAATGCGTTTCATGAGCAGACGTAACTAAAATTCAAATGGTTCACAATTGTAATTTTCAGAAATATCTGATTCAAACTGTCAGAAAAAAATGCTGTTTAGCTGAAAGGGAACCCTCTAGTCCGACCTACACATCAGTCCAAACTGGTGGTCCTGGAAAATTGTAGGTTCTGTTCTTGCTTTCTAAACCTATGTAGCAGGGCCGTGTGAGCTCTTCACTGCTTAAGGCCATAAAAACCGAAGATCTCTTTCATTGCAGTCCCAATAGTTGTCCTCAGAACCTCACTCCTCTCAATTCTACCTTGAAGTCATGAACAGTATTTCCTTCTTTTACCATTTTGAGTGCAGTTAAAAAGCAGCTCAGCTGCAGTTCCATGATGCTGAGTTTAAGTTGATTTCCCTGTGCAGTTCTTTAGCCTCGCCTGCCCATGCTTCCCTTTGTTCCAACCATTTTATACAGTAAACACCAAAAATGGATGAAAGAGAAATGCTTCTGCACAGTATGGAAGCTGGGACATGTGACTTGGAAAGCAAATGCAATGACCACTACTCTAGACAAATCAAGAGAGTTCAAGATCTATATCAATCAATAATGATCCCCCAAAAAGGTCTTTTAGTCAACAGGATATATGACAAAATGATGTTGCGATTAGACAAGGAGCTTGGTGCCTCAGTCTGAGGACCTAAAGGGCGAACCGCACAAAGAGTCTCCCACTTGATACACTGCTTAGAAAAAGCACGTGCCCAACTACTGTGCTATCAAGAGGGATGTTTCTGCCAGGTATGGAACAGAGGACCTTTCTCGTGTTAGGCGAACATGCTGAGCACTACACTACAGAAACCACTTTAAAATGCTTCTTTGCCTCTCCAGCTTTTGCTCATTTTTGGGGCTTGAAAATCATAGCTTTAAATCTGGCTAAGCAGTATGACTTCTCAAGCATTAGGATGAAAATTCAGACAACCCCACCAAAGTTCTCTTGTTTCCTACCCTTTTAGAAACAGACTGTTGCTAACTAGGCATAATATGAAGAGTTTTACTTTATCTCTGTAGTTCTCTCATTGGCATATAGAGCATAACCTATTGCACAAATTGTGTATGCTTGATATTGCCTTGCAAGGATTTGTTCTTTGCCATAGACTTGATGAAAGAAACTTTTAAATTTCAGCTAATTAGCATAACCTCTGTTAGGAAACAAAACGAGAACACACTCACTGAAGTTTATGCTTGAAAGACTTGAATTAGCATAGCCATTATGCTATGAGCTTTAATTAATCAGCTTGGCCATTAATTAAGGAGCCTGACTTTTTTCTGTGAAGAACAGCTCTCCATTCAATTGAAAGGACAGCAGTTACACATCTACCAAGAGTTGTGTTTCTGCCTGGTATCGAGCCAGGGACCTTTCGCGTGTGAGGCGAACGTGATAACCACTACACTACAGAAACCCTACAGCACCGGCCGTTCAGGATCAGCCCAGCATTTCCTCCTTTTTGGTGCCTGCAAGGCATAGTTTAAAAACTGGCTTGAATTGTCTTCTCCCCGTTAGGACGCAAAATTCAATCCCACCAAGCAATGTTTTCTTGTTTCATTGCCTTTGAGAGACAGAATGTTACTCCCTAGGAATAATATGAAGAGCTCTACCGGATCACTGTAGGCTTATTCATTGGCATGGAAAGCAGTCCCTAGTGCACAAATTCTGCATCATTAACATTGCTTTGCATAGATTTTAATTGTCAGGAGACTATAAGGATGTTACTTTTAAGAATTAGCTAAGTAGCATAACTTATCTCTGTTAGGAGATCAAATACAGATGCACTCGTGGAGTTTCTGTTTTGTTTAATTTTGTTTGAAATACATGGATTAGCACACCCATCATGCTACAATGAGTTTTACATCATCCCTGTGACAATTGAAATCAGCCTTAAACACAGCTCCTAAAGCACAGTCCTTGCATCACCGGAGGACAAGCCTGCTGCATATATTGACTTTCTCGGTTTGCAAATGGAGACAGTGATGGGATATTTTTTTCCAACAGAGAAGCTACACTTTATGTCCATACTAAGATGCTAGTAATCTTCTGATCTTGAAATTTCCATTTTGCACAATGTAGAACCAAGTTGCAGACGAAGAGGTTAGGGATTTCACATGCGTTATAGTGCCGGAGTTTGGAGTACAGGACTTGGAGAACTCAATTGGAGTAACTAGGGAGTTCAGAAAATCATTTCCCTCTGCTGCAAGAAGGCCATTCGATTCCCTGGTGTCTACTTCAAATAGAAGACACAGAAACCAAAGAACCAGCTAATGTTTCTGCTCAGCTTCAATTCAAGGTCCTTTCACACATAATGCAAACGTGATGACCAATTCACTACAGACACCATGCAAAAATGCCTTGATGCAGTATGGTATCACTGCAATTTCAGAACAATTTTTTCACCAGCTCATCCCCAAAACTGAAAATGTGTGCAAATTATTTAGGAGAAAGAATGAACATCATTTATGCCAAAACCTTTCATATTTGGAAGTTCACAAATAGCTGCCATTTTATGCAAATTTCGTGGGTATGTTGGATGGCCTAAAATGCGTTTCATGAGCAGACGTAACTAAAATTCAAATGGTTCACAATTGTAATTTTCAGAAATATCTGATTCAAACTGTCAGAAAAAAATGCTGTTTAGCTGAAAGGGAACCCTCTAGTCCGACCTACACATCAGTCCAAACTGGTGGTCCTGGAAAATTGTAGGTTCTGTTCTTGCTTTCTAAACCCATGTAGCAGGGCCGTGTGAGCTCTTCACTGCTTAAGGCCATAAAAACCGAAGATCTCTTTCATTGCAGTCCCAATAGTTGTCCTCAGAACCTCACTCCTCTCAATTCTACCTTGAAGTCATGAACAGTATTTCCTTCTTTTACCATTTTGAGTGCAGTTAAAAAGCAGCTCAGCTGCAGTTCCATGATGCTGAGTTTAAGTTGATTTCCCTGTGCAGTTCTTTAGCCTCGCCTGCCCATGCTTCCCTTTGTTCCAACCATTTTATACAGTAAACACCAAAAATGGATGAAAGAGAAATGCTTCTGCACAGTATGGAAGCTGGGACATGTGACTTGGAAAGCAAATGCAATGACCACTACTCTAGACAAATCAAGAGAGTTCAAGATCTATATCAATCAATAATGATCCCCCAAAAAGGTCTTTTAGTCAACAGGATATATGACAAAATGATGTTGCGATTAGACAAGGAGCTTGGTGCCTCAGTCTGAGGACCTAAAGGGCGAACCGCACAAAGAGTCTCGCACTTGATACACTGCTTAGAAAAAGCACGTGCCCAACTACTGTGCTATCAAGAGGGATGTTTCTGCCAGGTATGGAACAGAGGACCTTTCTCGTGTTAGGCGAACATGCTGAGCACTACACTACAGAAACCACTTTAAAATGCTTCTTTGCCTCTCCAGCTTTTGCTCATTTTTGGGGCTTGAAAATCATAGCTTTAAATCTGGCTAAGCAGTATGACTTCTCAAGCATTAGGATGAAAATTCAGACAACCCCACCAAAGTTCTCTTGTTTCCTACCCTTTTAGAAACAGACTGTTGCTAACTAGGCATAATATGAAGAGTTTTACTTTATCTCTGTAGTTCTCTCATTGGCATATAGAGCATAACCTATTGCACAAATTGTGTATGCTTGATATTGCCTTGCAAGGATTTGTTCTTTGCCATAGACTTGATGAAAGAAACTTTTAAATTTCAGCTAATTAGCATAACCTCTGTTAGGAAACAAAACGAGAACACACTCACTGAAGTTTATGCTTGAAAGACTTGAATTAGCATAGCCATTATGCTATGAGCTTTAATTAATCAGCTTGGCCATTAATTAAGGAGCCTGACTTTTTTCTGTGAAGAACAGCTCTCCATTCAATTGAAAGGACAGCAGTTACACATCTACCAAGAGTTGTGTTTCTGCCTGGTATCGAGCCAGGGACCTTTCGCGTGTGAGGCGAACGTGATAACCACTACACTACAGAAACCCTACAGCACCGGCCGTTCAGGATCAGCCCAGCATTTCCTCCTTTTTGGTGCCTGCAAGGCATAGTTTAAAAACTGGCTTGAATTGTCTTCTCCCCGTTAGGACGCAAAATTCAATCCCACCAAGCAATGTTTTCTTGTTTCATTGCCTTTGAGAGACAGAATGTTACTCCCTAGGAATAATATGAAGAGCTCTACCGGATCACTGTAGGCTTATTCATTGGCATGGAAAGCAGTCCCTAGTGCACAAATTCTGCATCATTAACATTGCTTTGCATAGATTTTAATTGTCAGGAGACTATAAGGATGTTACTTTTAAGAATTAGCTAAGTAGCATAACTTATCTCTGTTAGGAGATCAAATACAGATGCACTCGTGGAGTTTCTGTTTTGTTTAATTTTGTTTGAAATACATGGATTAGCACACCCATCATGCTACAATGAGTTTTACATCATCCCTGTGACAATTGAAATCAGCCTTAAACACAGCTCCTAAAGCACAGTCCTTGCATCACCGGAGGACAAGCCTGCTGCATATATTGACTTTCTCGGTTTGCAAATGGAGACAGTGATGGGATATTTTTTTCCAACAGAGAAGCTACACTTTATGTCCATACTAAGATGCTAGTAATCTTCTGATCTTGAAATTTCCATTTTGCACAATGTAGAACCAAGTTGCAGACGAAGAGGTTAGGGATTTCACATGCGTTATAGTGCCGGAGTTTGGAGTACAGGACTTGGAGAACTCAATTGGAGTAACTAGGGAGTTCAGAAAATCATTTCCCTCTGCTGCAAGAAGGCCATTCGATTCCCTGGTGTCTACTTCAAATAGAAGACACAGAAACCAAAGAACCAGCTAATGTTTCTGCTCAGCTTCAATTCAAGGTCCTTTCACACATAATGCAAACGTGATGACCAATTCACTACAGACACCATGCAAAAATGCCTTGATGCAGTATGGTATCACTGCAATTTCAGAACAATTTTTTCACCAGCTCATCCCCAAAACTGAAAATGTGTGCAAATTATTTAGGAGAAAGAATGAACATCATTTATGCCAAAACCTTTCATATTTGGAAGTTCACAAATAGCTGCCATTTTATGCAAATTTCGTGGGTATGTTGGATGGCCTAAAATGCGTTTCATGAGCAGACGTAACTAAAATTCAAATGGTTCACAATTGTAATTTTCAGAAATATCTGATTCAAACTGTCAGAAAAAAATGCTGTTTAGCTGAAAGGGAACCCTCTAGTCCGACCTACACATCAGTCCAAACTGGTGGTCCTGGAAAATTGTAGGTTCTGTTCTTGCTTTCTAAACCCATGTAGCAGGGCCGTGTGAGCTCTTCACTGCTTAAGGCCATAAAAACCGAAGATCTCTTTCATTGCAGTCCCAATAGTTGTCCTCAGAACCTCACTCCTCTCAATTCTACCTTGAAGTCATGAACAGTATTTCCTTCTTTTACCATTTTGAGTGCAGTTAAAAAGCAGCTCAGCTGCAGTTCCATGATGCTGAGTTTAAGTTGATTTCCCTGTGCAGTTCTTTAGCCTCGCCTGCCCATGCTTCCCTTTGTTCCAACCATTTTATACAGTAAACACCAAAAATGGATGAAAGAGAAATGCTTCTGCACAGTATGGAAGCTGGGACATGTGACTTGGAAAGCAAATGCAATGACCACTACTCTAGACAAATCAAGAGAGTTCAAGATCTATATCAATCAATAATGATCCCCCAAAAAGGTCTTTTAGTCAACAGGATATATGACAAAATGATGTTGCGATTAGACAAGGAGCTTGGTGCCTCAGTCTGAGGACCTAAAGGGCGAACCGCACAAAGAGTCTCCCACTTGATACACTGCTTAGAAAAAGCACGTGCCCAACTACTGTGCTATCAAGAGGGATGTTTCTGCCAGGTATGGAACAGAGGACCTTTCTCGTGTTAGGCGAACATGCTGAGCACTACACTACAGAAACCACTTTAAAATGCTTCTTTGCCTCTCCAGCTTTTGCTCATTTTTGGGGCTTGAAAATCATAGCTTTAAATCTGGCTAAGCAGTATGACTTCTCAAGCATTAGGATGAAAATTCAGACAACCCCACCAAAGTTCTCTTGTTTCCTACCCTTTTAGAAACAGACTGTTGCTAACTAGGCATAATATGAAGAGTTTTACTTTATCTCTGTAGTTCTCTCATTGGCATATAGAGCATAACCTATTGCACAAATTGTGTATGCTTGATATTGCCTTGCAAGGATTTGTTCTTTGCCATAGACTTGATGAAAGAAACTTTTAAATTTCAGCTAATTAGCATAACCTCTGTTAGGAAACAAAACGAGAACACACTCACTGAAGTTTATGCTTGAAAGACTTGAATTAGCATAGCCATTATGCTATGAGCTTTAATTAATCAGCTTGGCCATTAATTAAGGAGCCTGACTTTTTTCTGTGAAGAACAGCTCTCCATTCAATTGAAAGGACAGCAGTTACACATCTACCAAGAGTTGTGTTTCTGCCTGGTATCGAGCCAGGGACCTTTCGCGTGTGAGGCGAACGTGATAACCACTACACTACAGAAACCCTACAGCACCGGCCGTTCAGGATCAGCCCAGCATTTCCTCCTTTTTGGTGCCTGCAAGGCATAGTTTAAAAACTGGCTTGAATTGTCTTCTCCCCGTTAGGACGCAAAATTCAATCCCACCAAGCAATGTTTTCTTGTTTCATTGCCTTTGAGAGACAGAATGTTACTCCCTAGGAATAATATGAAGAGCTCTACCGGATCACTGTAGGCTTATTCATTGGCATGGAAAGCAGTCCCTAGTGCACAAATTCTGCATCATTAACATTGCTTTGCATAGATTTTAATTGTCAGGAGACTATAAGGATGTTACTTTTAAGAATTAGCTAAGTAGCATAACTTATCTCTGTTAGGAGATCAAATACAGATGCACTCGTGGAGTTTCTGTTTTGTTTAATTTTGTTTGAAATACATGGATTAGCACACCCATCATGCTACAATGAGTTTTACATCATCCCTGTGACAATTGAAATCAGCCTTAAACACAGCTCCTAAAGCACAGTCCTTGCATCACCGGAGGACAAGCCTGCTGCATATATTGACTTTCTCGGTTTGCAAATGGAGACAGTGATGGGATATTTTTTTCCAACAGAGAAGCTACACTTTATGTCCATACTAAGATGCTAGTAATCTTCTGATCTTGAAATTTCCATTTTGCACAATGTAGAACCAAGTTGCAGACGAAGAGGTTAGGGATTTCACATGCGTTATAGTGCCGGAGTTTGGAGTACAGGACTTGGAGAACTCAATTGGAGTAACTAGGGAGTTCAGAAAATCATTTCCCTCTGCTGCAAGAAGGCCATTCGATTCCCTGGTGTCTACTTCAAATAGAAGACACAGAAACCAAAGAACCAGCTAATGTTTCTGCTCAGCTTCAATTCAAGGTCCTTTCACACATAATGCAAACGTGATGACCAATTCACTACAGACACCATGCAAAAATGCCTTGATGCAGTATGGTATCACTGCAATTTCAGAACAATTTTTTCACCAGCTCATCCCCAAAACTGAAAATGTGTGCAAATTATTTAGGAGAAAGAATGAACATCATTTATGCCAAAACCTTTCATATTTGGAAGTTCACAAATAGCTGCCATTTTATGCAAATTTCGTGGGTATGTTGGATGGCCTAAAATGCGTTTCATGAGCAGACGTAACTAAAATTCAAATGGTTCACAATTGTAATTTTCAGAAATATCTGATTCAAACTGTCAGAAAAAAATGCTGTTTAGCTGAAAGGGAACCCTCTAGTCCGACCTACACATCAGTCCAAACTGGTGGTCCTGGAAAATTGTAGGTTCTGTTCTTGCTTTCTAAACCCATGTAGCAGGGCCGTGTGAGCTCTTCACTGCTTAAGGCCATAAAAACCGAAGATCTCTTTCATTGCAGTCCCAATAGTTGTCCTCAGAACCTCACTCCTCTCAATTCTACCTTGAAGTCATGAACAGTATTTCCTTCTTTTACCATTTTGAGTGCAGTTAAAAAGCAGCTCAGCTGCAGTTCCATGATGCTGAGTTTAAGTTGATTTCCCTGTGCAGTTCTTTAGCCTCGCCTGCCCATGCTTCCCTTTGTTCCAACCATTTTATACAGTAAACACCAAAAATGGATGAAAGAGAAATGCTTCTGCACAGTATGGAAGCTGGGACATGTGACTTGGAAAGCAAATGCAATGACCACTACTCTAGACAAATCAAGAGAGTTCAAGATCTATATCAATCAATAATGATCCCCCAAAAAGGTCTTTTAGTCAACAGGATATATGACAAAATGATGTTGCGATTAGACAAGGAGCTTGGTGCCTCAGTCTGAGGACCTAAAGGGCGAACCGCACAAAGAGTCTCCCACTTGATACACTGCTTAGAAAAAGCACGTGCCCAACTACTGTGCTATCAAGAGGGATGTTTCTGCCAGGTATGGAACAGAGGACCTTTCTCGTGTTAGGCGAACATGCTGAGCACTACACTACAGAAACCACTTTAAAATGCTTCTTTGCCTCTCCAGCTTTTGCTCATTTTTGGGGCTTGAAAATCATAGCTTTAAATCTGGCTAAGCAGTATGACTTCTCAAGCATTAGGATGAAAATTCAGACAACCCCACCAAAGTTCTCTTGTTTCCTACCCTTTTAGAAACAGACTGTTGCTAACTAGGCATAATATGAAGAGTTTTACTTTATCTCTGTAGTTCTCTCATTGGCATATAGAGCATAACCTATTGCACAAATTGTGTATGCTTGATATTGCCTTGCAAGGATTTGTTCTTTGCCATAGACTTGATGAAAGAAACTTTTAAATTTCAGCTAATTAGCATAACCTCTGTTAGGAAACAAAATGAGAACACACTCACTGAAGTTTATGCTTGAAAGACTTGAATTAGCATAGCCATTATGCTATGAGTTTTAATTAATCAGCTTGGCCATTAATTAAGGAGCCTGACTTTTTTCTGTGAAGAACAGCTCTCCATTCAATTGAAAGGACAGCAGTTACACATCTACCAAGAGTTGTGTTTCTGCCTGGTATCGAGCCAGGGACCTTTCGCGTGTGAGGCGAACGTGATAACCACTACACTACAGAAACCCTACAGCACCGGCCGTTCAGGATCAGCCCAGCATTTCCTCCTTTTTGGTGCCTGCAAGGCATAGTTTAAAAACTGGCTTGAATTGTCTTCTCCCCGTTAGGACGCAAAATTCAATCCCACCAAGCAATGTTTTCTTGTTTCATTGCCTTTGAGAGACAGAATGTTACTCCCTAGGAATAATATGAAGAGCTCTACCGGATCACTGTAGGCTTATTCATTGGCATGGAAAGCAGTCCCTAGTGCACAAATTCTGCATCATTAACATTGCTTTGCATAGATTTTAATTGTCAGGAGACTATAAGGATGTTACTTTTAAGAATTAGCTAAGTAGCATAACTTATCTCTGTTAGGAGATCAAATACAGATGCACTCGTGGAGTTTCTGTTTTGTTTAATTTTGTTTGAAATACATGGATTAGCACACCCATCATGCTACAATGAGTTTTACATCATCCCTGTGACAATTGAAATCAGCCTTAAACACAGCTCCTAAAGCACAGTCCTTGCATCACCGGAGGACAAGCCTGCTGCATATATTGACTTTCTCGGTTTGCAAATGGAGACAGTGATGGGATATTTTTTTCCAACAGAGAAGCTACACTTTATGTCCATACTAAGATGCTAGTAATCTTCTGATCTTGAAATTTCCATTTTGCACAATGTAGAACCAAGTTGCAGACGAAGAGGTTAGGGATTTCACATGCGTTATAGTGCCGGAGTTTGGAGTACAGGACTTGGAGAACTCAATTGGAGTAACTAGGGAGTTCAGAAAATCATTTCCCTCTGCTGCAAGAAGGCCATTCGATTCCCTGGTGTCTACTTCAAATAGAAGACACAGAAACCAAAGAACCAGCTAATGTTTCTGCTCAGCTTCAATTCAAGGTCCTTTCACACATAATGCAAACGTGATGACCAATTCACTACAGACACCATGCAAAAATGCCTTGATGCAGTATGGTATCACTGCAATTTCAGAACAATTTTTTCACCAGCTCATCCCCAAAACTGAAAATGTGTGCAAATTATTTAGGAGAAAGAATGAACATCATTTATGCCAAAACCTTTCATATTTGGAAGTTCACAAATAGCTGCCATTTTATGCAAATTTCGTGGGTATGTTGGATGGCCTAAAATGCGTTTCATGAGCAGACGTAACTAAAATTCAAATGGTTCACAATTGTAATTTTCAGAAATATCTGATTCAAACTGTCAGAAAAAAATGCTGTTTAGCTGAAAGGGAACCCTCTAGTCCGACCTACACATCAGTCGAAACTGGTGGTCCTGGAAAATTGTAGGTTCTGTTCTTGCTTTCTAAACCTATGTAGCAGGGCCGTGTGAGCTCTTCACTGCTTAAGGCCATAAAAACCGAAGATCTCTTTCATTGCAGTCCCAATAGTTGTCCTCAGAACCTCACTCCTCTCAATTCTACCTTGAAGTCATGAACAGTATTTCCTTCTTTTACCATTTTGAGTGCAGTTAAAAAGCAGCTCAGCTGCAGTTCCATGATGCTGAGTTTAAGTTGATTTCCCTGTGCAGTTCTTTAGCCTCGCCTGCCCATGCTTCCCTTTGTTCCAACCATTTTATACAGTAAACACCAAAAATGGATGAAAGAGAAATGCTTCTGCACAGTATGGAAGCTGGGACATGTGACTTGGAAAGCAAATGCAATGACCACTACTCTAGACAAATCAAGAGAGTTCAAGATCTATATCAATCAATAATGATCCCCCAAAAAGGTCTTTTAGTCAACAGGATATATGACAAAATGATGTTGCGATTAGACAAGGAGCTTGGTGCCTCAGTCTGAGGACCTAAAGGGCGAACCGCACAAAGAGTCTCCCACTTGATACACTGCTTAGAAAAAGCACGTGCCCAACTACTGTGCTATCAAGAGGGATGTTTCTGCCAGGTATGGAACAGAGGACCTTTCTCGTGTTAGGCGAACATGCTGAGCACTACACTACAGAAACCACTTTAAAATGCTTCTTTGCCTCTCCAGCTTTTGCTCATTTTTGGGGCTTGAAAATCATAGCTTTAAATCTGGCTAAGCAGTATGACTTCTCAAGCATTAGGATGAAAATTCAGACAACCCCACCAAAGTTCTCTTGTTTCCTACCCTTTTAGAAACAGACTGTTGCTAACTAGGCATAATATGAAGAGTTTTACTTTATCTCTGTAGTTCTCTCATTGGCATATAGAGCATAACCTATTGCACAAATTGTGTATGCTTGATATTGCCTTGCAAGGATTTGTTCTTTGCCATAGACTTGATGAAAGAAACTTTTAAATTTCAGCTAATTAGCATAACCTCTGTTAGGAAACAAAATGAGAACACACTCACTGAAGTTTATGCTTGAAAGACTTGAATTAGCATAGCCATTATGCTATGAGTTTTAATTAATCAGCTTGGCCATTAATTAAGGAGCCTGACTTTTTTCTGTGAAGAACAGCTCTCCATTCAATTGAAAGGACAGCAGTTACACATCTACCAAGAGTTGTGTTTCTGCCTGGTATCGAGCCAGGGACCTTTCGCGTGTGAGGCGAACGTGATAACCACTACACTACAGAAACCCTACAGCACCGGCCGTTCAGGATCAGCCCAGCATTTCCTCCTTTTTGGTGCCTGCAAGGCATAGTTTAAAAACTGGCTTGAATTGTCTTCTCCCCGTTAGGACGCAAAATTCAATCCCACCAAGCAATGTTTTCTTGTTTCATTGCCTTTGAGAGACAGAATGTTACTCCCTAGGAATAATATGAAGAGCTCTACCGGATCACTGTAGGCTTATTCATTGGCATGGAAAGCAGTCCCTAGTGCACAAATTCTGCATCATTAACATTGCTTTGCATAGATTTTAATTGTCAGGAGACTATAAGGATGTTACTTTTAAGAATTAGCTAAGTAGCATAACTTATCTCTGTTAGGAGATCAAATACAGATGCACTCGTGGAGTTTCTGTTTTGTTTAATTTTGTTTGAAATACATGGATTAGCACACCCATCATGCTACAATGAGTTTTACATCATCCCTGTGACAATTGAAATCAGCCTTAAACACAGCTCCTAAAGCACAGTCCTTGCATCACCGGAGGACAAGCCTGCTGCATATATTGACTTTCTCGGTTTGCAAATGGAGACAGTGATGGGATATTTTTTTCCAACAGAGAAGCTACACTTTATGTCCATACTAAGATGCTAGTAATCTTCTGATCTTGAAATTTCCATTTTGCACAATGTAGAACCAAGTTGCAGACGAAGAGGTTAGGGATTTCACATGCGTTATAGTGCCGGAGTTTGGAGTACAGGACTTGGAGAACTCAATTGGAGTAACTAGGGAGTTCAGAAAATCATTTCCCTCTGCTGCAAGAAGGCCATTCGATTCCCTGGTGTCTACTTCAAATAGAAGACACAGAAACCAAAGAACCAGCTAATGTTTCTGCTCAGCTTCAATTCAAGGTCCTTTCACACATAATGCAAACGTGATGACCAATTCACTACAGACACCATGCAAAAATGCCTTGATGCAGTATGGTATCACTGCAATTTCAGAACAATTTTTTCACCAGCTCATCCCCAAAACTGAAAATGTGTGCAAATTATTTAGGAGAAAGAATGAACATCATTTATGCCAAAACCTTTCATATTTGGAAGTTCACAAATAGCTGCCATTTTATGCAAATTTCGTGGGTATGTTGGATGGCCTAAAATGCGTTTCATGAGCAGACGTAACTAAAATTCAAATGGTTCACAATTGTAATTTTCAGAAATATCTGATTCAAACTGTCAGAAAAAAATGCTGTTTAGCTGAAAGGGAACCCTCTAGTCCGACCTACACATCAGTCCAAACTGGTGGTCCTGGAAAATTGTAGGTTCTGTTCTTGCTTTCTAAACCTATGTAGCAGGGCCGTGTGAGCTCTTCACTGCTTAAGGCCATAAAAACCGAAGATCTCTTTCATTGCAGTCCCAATAGTTGTCCTCAGAACCTCACTCCTCTCAATTCTACCTTGAAGTCATGAACAGTATTTCCTTCTTTTACCATTTTGAGTGCAGTTAAAAAGCAGCTCAGCTGCAGTTCCATGATGCTGAGTTTAAGTTGATTTCCCTGTGCAGTTCTTTAGCCTCGCCTGCCCATGCTTCCCTTTGTTCCAACCATTTTATACAGTAAACACCAAAAATGGATGAAAGAGAAATGCTTCTGCACAGTATGGAAGCTGGGACATGTGACTTGGAAAGCAAATGCAATGACCACTACTCTAGACAAATCAAGAGAGTTCAAGATCTATATCAATCAATAATGATCCCCCAAAAAGGTCTTTTAGTCAACAGGATATATGACAAAATGATGTTGCGATTAGACAAGGAGCTTGGTGCCTCAGTCTGAGGACCTAAAGGGCGAACCGCACAAAGAGTCTCCCACTTGATACACTGCTTAGAAAAAGCACGTGCCCAACTACTGTGCTATCAAGAGGGATGTTTCTGCCAGGTATGGAACAGAGGACCTTTCTCGTGTTAGGCGAACATGCTGAGCACTACACTACAGAAACCACTTTAAAATGCTTCTTTGCCTCTCCAGCTTTTGCTCATTTTTGGGGCTTGAAAATCATAGCTTTAAATCTGGCTAAGCAGTATGACTTCTCAAGCATTAAGATGAAAATTCAGACAACCCCACCAAAGTTCTCTTGTTTCCTACCCTTTAAGAAACAGACTGTTGCTAACTAGGCATAATATGAAGAGTTTTACTTTATCTCTGTAGTTCTCTCATTGGCATATAGAGATGCATCTACCAAGAGTTGTGTTTCTGCCTGGTATCGAGCCAGGGACCTGTCAGAAAAAAATGCTGTTTAGCTGAAAGGGAACCCTCTAGTCCGACCTACACATCAGTCCAAACTGGTGGTCCTGGAAAATTGTAGGTTCTGTTCTTGCTTTCTAAACCTATGTAGCAGGGCCGTGTGAGCTCTTCACTGCTTAAGGCCATAAAAACCGAAGATCTCTTTCATTGCAGTCCCAATAGTTGTCCTCAGAACCTCACTCCTCTCAATTCTACCTTGAAGTCATGAACAGTATTTCCTTCTTTTACCATTTTGAGTGCAGTTAAAAAGCAGCTCAGCTGCAGTTCCATGATGCTGAGTTTAAGTTGATTTCCCTGTGCAGTTCTTTAGCCTCGCCTGCCCATGCTTCCCTTTGTTCCAACCATTTTATACAGTAAACACCAAAAATGGATGAAAGAGAAATGCTTCTGCACAGTATGGAAGCTGGGACATGTGACTTGGAAAGCAAATGCAATGACCACTACTCTAGACAAATCAAGAGAGTTCAAGATCTATATCAATCAATAATGATCCCCCAGAAAGGTCTTTTAGTCAACAGGATTTATGACAAAATGATGTTGCGATTAGACAAGGAGCTTGGTGCCTCAGTCTGAGGACCTAAAGGGCGAACCGCACAAAGAGTCTCCCACTTGATACACTGCTTAGAAAAAGCACGTGCCCAACTACTGTGCTATCAAGAGGGATGTTTCTGCCAGGTATGGAACAGAGGACCTTTCTCGTGTTAGGCGAACATGCTGAGCACTACACTACAGAAACCACTTTAAAATGCTTCTTTGCCTCTCCAGCTTTTGCTCATTTTTGGGGCTTGAAAATCATAGCTTTAAATCTGGCTAAGCAGTATGACTTCTCAAGCATTAGGATGAAAATTCAGACAACCCCACCAAAGTTCTCTTGTTTCCTACCCTTTTAGAAACAGACTGTTGCTAACTAGGCATAATATGAAGAGTTTTACTTTATCTCTGTAGTTCTCTCATTGGCATATAGAGCATAACCTATTGCACAAATTGTGTATGCTTGATATTGCCTTGCAAGGATTTGTTCTTTGCCATAGACTTGATGAAAGAAACTTTTAAATTTCAGCTAATTAGCATAACCTCTGTTAGGAAACAAAACGAGAACACACTCACTGAAGTTTATGCTTGAAAGACTTGAATTAGCATAGCCATTATGCTATGAGTTTTAATTAATCAGCTTGGCCATTAATTAAGGAGCCTGACTTTTTTCTGTGAAGAACAGCTCTCCATTCAATTGAAAGGACAGCAGTTACACATCTACCAAGAGTTGTGTTTCTGCCTGGTATCGAGCCAGGGACCTTTCGCGTGTGAGGCGAACGTGATAACCACTACACTACAGAAACCCTACAGCACCGGCCGTTCAGGATCAGCCCAGCATTTCCTCCTTTTTGGTGCCTGCAAGGCATAGTTTAAAAACTGGCTTGAATTGTCTTCTCCCCGTTAGGACGCAAAATTCAATCCCACCAAGCAATGTTTTCTTGTTTCATTGCCTTTGAGAGACAGAATGTTACTCCCTAGGAATAATATGAAGAGCTCTACCGGATCACTGTAGGCTTATTCATTGGCATGGAAAGCAGTCCCTAGTGCACAAATTCTGCATCATTAACATTGCTTTGCATAGATTTTAATTGTCAGGAGACTATAAGGATGTTACTTTTAAGAATTAGCTAAGTAGCATAACTTATCTCTGTTAGGAGATCAAATACAGATGCACTCGTGGAGTTTCTGTTTTGTTTAATTTTGTTTGAAATACATGGATTAGCACACCCATCATGCTACAATGAGTTTTACATCATCCCTGTGACAATTGAAATCAGCCTTAAACACAGCTCCTAAAGCACAGTCCTTGCATCACCGGAGGACAAGCCTGCTGCATATATTGACTTTCTCGGTTTGCAAATGGAGACAGTGATGGGATATTTTTTTCCAACAGAGAAGCTACACTTTATGTCCATACTAAGATGCTAGTAATCTTCTGATCTTGAAATTTCCATTTTGCACAATGTAGAACCAAGTTGCAGACGAAGAGGTTAGGGATTTCACATGCGTTATAGTGCCGGAGTTTGGAGTACAGGACTTGGAGAACTCAATTGGAGTAACTAGGGAGTTCAGAAAATCATTTCCCTCTGCTGCAAGAAGGCCATTCGATTCCCTGGTGTCTACTTCAAATAGAAGACACAGAAACCAAAGAACCAGCTAATGTTTCTGCTCAGCTTCAATTCAAGGTCCTTTCACACATAATGCAAACGTGATGACCAATTCACTACAGACACCATGCAAAAATGCCTTGATGCAGTATGGTATCACTGCAATTTCAGAACAATTTTTTCACCAGCTCATCCCCAAAACTGAAAATGTGTGCAAATTATTTAGGAGAAAGAATGAACATCATTTATGCCAAAACCTTTCATATTTGGAAGTTCACAAATAGCTGCCATTTTATGCAAATTTCGTGGGTATGTTGGATGGCCTAAAATGCGTTTCATGAGCAGACGTAACTAAAATTCAAATGGTTCACAATTGTAATTTTCAGAAATATCTGATTCAAACTGTCAGAAAAAAATGCTGTTTAGCTGAAAGGGAACCCTCTAGTCCGACCTACACATCAGTCCAAACTGGTGGTCCTGGAAAATTGTAGGTTCTGTTCTTGCTTTCTAAACCTATGTAGCAGGGCCGTGTGAGCTCTTCACTGCTTAAGGCCATAAAAACCGAAGATCTCTTTCATTGCAGTCCCAATAGTTGTCCTCAGAACCTCACTCCTCTCAATTCTACCTTGAAGTCATGAACAGTATTTCCTTCTTTTAGCATTTTGAGTGCAGTTAAAAAGCAGCTCAGCTGCAGTTCCATGATGCTGAGTTTAAGTTGATTTCCCTGTGCAGTTCTTTAGCCTCGCCTGCCCATGCTTCCCTTTGTTCCAACCATTTTATACAGTAAACACCAAAAATGGATGAAAGAGAAATGCTTCTGCACAGTATGGAAGCTGGGACATGTGACTTGGAAAGCAAATGCAATGACCACTACTCTAGACAAATCAAGAGAGTTCAAGATCTATATCAATCAATAATGATCCCCCAAAAAGGTCTTTTAGTCAACAGGATATATGACAAAATGATGTTGCGATTAGACAAGGAGCTTGGTGCCTCAGTCTGAGGACCTAAAGGGCGAACCGCACAAAGAGTCTCCCACTTGATACACTGCTTAGAAAAAGCACGTGCCCAACTACTGTGCTATCAAGAGGGATGTTTCTGCCAGGTATGGAACAGAGGACCTTTCTCGTGTTAGGCGAACATGCTGAGCACTACACTACAGAAACCACTTTAAAATGCTTCTTTGCCTCTCCAGCTTTTGCTCATTTTTGGGGCTTGAAAATCATAGCTTTAAATCTGGCTAAGCAGTATGACTTCTCAAGCATTAGGATGAAAATTCAGACAACCCCACCAAAGTTCTCTTGTTTCCTACCCTTTAAGAAACAGACTGTTGCTAACTAGGCATAATATGAAGAGTTTTACTTTATCTCTGTAGTTCTCTCATTGGCATATAGAGATGCATCTACCAAGAGTTGTGTTTCTGCCTGGTATCGAGCCAGGGACCTGTCAGAAAAAAATGCTGTTTAGCTGAAAGGGAACCCTCTAGTCCGACCTACACATCAGTCCAAACTGGTGGTCCTGGAAAATTGTAGGTTCTGTTCTTGCTTTCTAAACCTATGTAGCAGGGCCGTGTGAGCTCTTCACTGCTTAAGGCCATAAAAACCGAAGATCTCTTTCATTGCAGTCCCAATAGTTGTCCTCAGAACCTCACTCCTCTCAATTCTACCTTGAAGTCATGAACAGTATTTCCTTCTTTTACCATTTTGAGTGCAGTTAAAAAGCAGCTCAGCTGCAGTTCCATGATGCTGAGTTTAAGTTGATTTCCCTGTGCAGTTCTTTAGCCTCGCCTGCCCATGCTTCCCTTTGTTCCAACCATTTTATACAGTAAACACCAAAAATGGATGAAAGAGAAATGCTTCTGCACAGTATGGAAGCTGGGACATGTGACTTGGAAAGCAAATGCAATGACCACTACTCTAGACAAATCAAGAGAGTTCAAGATCTATATCAATCAATAATGATCCCCCAGAAAGGTCTTTTAGTCAACAGGATTTATGACAAAATGATGTTGCGATTAGACAAGGAGCTTGGTGCCTCAGTCTGAGGACCTAAAGGGCGAACCGCACAAAGAGTCTCCCACTTGATACACTGCTTAGAAAAAGCACGTGCCCAACTACTGTGCTATCAAGAGGGATGTTTCTGCCAGGTATGGAACAGAGGACCTTTCTCGTGTTAGGCGAACATGCTGAGCACTACACTACAGAAACCACTTTAAAATGCTTCTTTGCCTCTCCAGCTTTTGCTCATTTTTGGGGCTTGAAAATCATAGCTTTAAATCTGGCTAAGCAGTATGACTTCTCAAGCATTAGGATGAAAATTCAGACAACCCCACCAAAGTTCTCTTGTTTCCTACCCTTTTAGAAACAGACTGTTGCTAACTAGGCATAATATGAAGAGTTTTACTTTATCTCTGTAGTTCTCTCATTGGCATATAGAGCATAACCTATTGCACAAATTGTGTATGCTTGATATTGCCTTGCAAGGATTTGTTCTTTGCCATAGACTTGATGAAAGAAACTTTTAAATTTCAGCTAATTAGCATAACCTCTGTTAGGAAACAAAACGAGAACACACTCACTGAAGTTTATGCTTGAAAGACTTGAATTAGCATAGCCATTATGCTATGAGTTTTAATTAATCAGCTTGGCCATTAATTAAGGAGCCTGACTTTTTTCTGTGAAGAACAGCTCTCCATTCAATTGAAAGGACAGCAGTTACACATCTACCAAGAGTTGTGTTTCTGCCTGGTATCGAGCCAGGGACCTTTCGCGTGTGAGGCGAACGTGATAACCACTACACTACAGAAACCCTACAGCACCGGCCGTTCAGGATCAGCCCAGCATTTCCTCCTTTTTGGTGCCTGCAAGGCATAGTTTAAAAACTGGCTTGAATTGTCTTCTCCCCGTTAGGACGCAAAATTCAATCCCACCAAGCAATGTTTTCTTGTTTCATTGCCTTTGAGAGACAGAATGTTACTCCCTAGGAATAATATGAAGAGCTCTACCGGATCACTGTAGGCTTATTCATTGGCATGGAAAGCAGTCCCTAGTGCACAAATTCTGCATCATTAACATTGCTTTGCATAGATTTTAATTGTCAGGAGACTATAAGGATGTTACTTTTAAGAATTAGCTAAGTAGCATAACTTATCTCTGTTAGGAGATCAAATACAGATGCACTCGTGGAGTTTCTGTTTTGTTTAATTTTGTTTGAAATACATGGATTAGCACACCCATCATGCTACAATGAGTTTTACATCATCCCTGTGACAATTGAAATCAGCCTTAAACACAGCTCCTAAAGCACAGTCCTTGCATCACCGGAGGACAAGCCTGCTGCATATATTGACTTTCTCGGTTTGCAAATGGAGACAGTGATGGGATATTTTTTTCCAACAGAGAAGCTACACTTTATGTCCATACTAAGATGCTAGTAATCTTCTGATCTTGAAATTTCCATTTTGCACAATGTAGAACCAAGTTGCAGACGAAGAGGTTAGGGATTTCACATGCGTTATAGTGCCGGAGTTTGGAGTACAGGACTTGGAGAACTCAATTGGAGTAACTAGGGAGTTCAGAAAATCATTTCCCTCTGCTGCAAGAAGGCCATTCGATTCCCTGGTGTCTACTTCAAATAGAAGACACAGAAACCAAAGAACCAGCTAATGTTTCTGCTCAGCTTCAATTCAAGGTCCTTTCACACATAATGCAAACGTGATGACCAATTCACTACAGACACCATGCAAAAATGCCTTGATGCAGTATGGTATCACTGCAATTTCAGAACAATTTTTTCACCAGCTCATCCCCAAAACTGAAAATGTGTGCAAATTATTTAGGAGAAAGAATGAACATCATTTATGCCAAAACCTTTCATATTTGGAAGTTCACAAATAGCTGCCATTTTATGCAAATTTCGTGGGTATGTTGGATGGCCTAAAATGCGTTTCATGAGCAGACGTAACTAAAATTCAAATGGTTCACAATTGTAATTTTCAGAAATATCTGATTCAAACTGTCAGAAAAAAATGCTGTTTAGCTGAAAGGGAACCCTCTAGTCCGACCTACACATCAGTCCAAACTGGTGGTCCTGGAAAATTGTAGGTTCTGTTCTTGCTTTCTAAACCTATGTAGCAGGGCCGTGTGAGCTCTTCACTGCTTAAGGCCATAAAAACCGAAGATCTCTTTCATTGCAGTCCCAATAGTTGTCCTCAGAACCTCACTCCTCTCAATTCTACCTTGAAGTCATGAACAGTATTGCCTTCTTTTAACGTTTTGAATACACTTAAAAAGCAGCTCAGCTGCAGTTCCATGATGCTGAGTTTAAGTTGATTTCCCTGTGCAGTTCTTTAGCCTCGCCTGCCCATGCTTCCCTTTGTTCCAACCATTTTATACAGTAAACACCAAAAATGGATGAAAGAGAAATGCTTCTGCACAGTATGGAAGCTGGGACATGTGACTTGGAAAGCAAATGCAATGACCACTACTCTAGACAAATCAAGAGAGTTCAAGATCTATATCAATCAATAATGATCCCCCAAAAAGGTCTTTTAGTCAACAGGATATATGACAAAATGATGTTGCGATTAGACAAGGAGCTTGGTGCCTCAGTCTGAGGACCTAAAGGGCGAACCGCACAAAGAGTCTCCCACTTGATACACTGCTTAGAAAAAGCACGTGCCCAACTACTGTGCTATCAAGAGGGATGTTTCTGCCAGGTATGGAACAGAGGACCTTTCTCGTGTTAGGCGAACATGCTGAGCACTACACTACAGAAACCACTTTAAAATGCTTCTTTGCCTCTCCAGCTTTTGCTCATTTTTGGGGCTTGAAAATCATAGCTTTAAATCTGGCTAAGCAGTATGACTTCTCAAGCATTAGGATGAAAATTCAGACAACCCCACCAAAGTTCTCTTGTTTCCTACCCTTTTAGAAACAGACTGTTGCTAACTAGGCATAATATGAAGAGTTTTACTTTATCTCTGTAGTTCTCTCATTGGCATATAGAGATGCATCTACCAAGAGTTGTGTTTCTGCCTGGTATCGAGCCAGGGACCTGTCAGAAAAAAATGCTGTTTAGCTGAAAGGGAACCCTCTAGTCCGACCTACACATCAGTCCAAACTGGTGGTCCTGGAAAATTGTAGGTTCTGTTCTTGCTTTCTAAACCTATGTAGCAGGGCCGTGTGAGCTCTTCACTGCTTAAGGCCATAAAAACCGAAGATCTCTTTCATTGCAGTCCCAATAGTTGTCCTCAGAACCTCACTCCTCTCAATTCTACCTTGAAGTCATGAACAGTATTTCCTTCTTTTACCATTTTGAGTGCAGTTAAAAAGCAGCTCAGCTGCAGTTCCATGATGCTGAGTTTAAGTTGATTTCCCTGTGCAGTTCTTTAGCCTCGCCTGCCCATGCTTCCCTTTGTTCCAACCATTTTATACAGTAAACACCAAAAATGGATGAAAGAGAAATGCTTCTGCACAGTATGGAAGCTGGGACATGTGACTTGGAAAGCAAATGCAATGACCACTACTCTAGACAAATCAAGAGAGTTCAAGATCTATATCAATCAATAATGATCCCCCAAAAAGGTCTTTTAGTCAACAGGATATATGACAAAATGATGTTGCGATTAGACAAGGAGCTTGGTGCCTCAGTCTGAGGACCTAAAGGGCGAACCGCACAAAGAGTCTCCCACTTGATACACTGCTTAGAAAAAGCACGTGCCCAACTACTGTGCTATCAAGAGGGATGTTTCTGCCAGGTATGGAACAGAGGACCTTTCTCGTGTTAGGCGAACATGCTGAGCACTACACTACAGAAACCACTTTAAAATGCTTCTTTGCCTCTCCAGCTTTTGCTCATTTTTGGGGCTTGAAAATCATAGCTTTAAATCTGGCTAAGCAGTATGACTTCTCAAGCATTAGGATGAAAATTCAGACAACCCCACCAAAGTTCTCTTGTTTCCTACCCTTTTAGAAACAGACTGTTGCTAACTAGGCATAATATGAAGAGTTTTACTTTATCTCTGTAGTTCTCTCATTGGCATATAGAGCATAACCTATTGCACAAATTGTGTATGCTTGATATTGCCTTGCAAGGATTTGTTCTTTGCCATAGACTTGATGAAAGAAACTTTTAAATTTCAGCTAATTAGCATAACCTCTGTTAGGAAACAAAACGAGAACACACTCACTGAAGTTTATGCTTGAAAGACTTGAATTAGCATAGCCATTATGCTATGAGTTTTAATTAATCAGCTTGGCCATTAATTAAGGAGCCTGACTTTTTTCTGTGAAGAACAGCTCTCCATTCAATTGAAAGGACAGCAGTTACACATCTACCAAGAGTTGTGTTTCTGCCTGGTATCGAGCCAGGGACCTTTCGCGTGTGAGGCGAACGTGATAACCACTACACTACAGAAACCCTACAGCACCGGCCGTTCAGGATCAGCCCAGCATTTCCTCCTTTTTGGTGCCTGCAAGGCATAGTTTAAAAACTGGCTTGAATTGTCTTCTCCCCGTTAGGACGCAAAATTCAATCCCACCAAGCAATGTTTTCTTGTTTCATTGCCTTTGAGAGACAGAATGTTACTCCCTAGGAATAATATGAAGAGCTCTACCGGATCACTGTAGGCTTATTCATTGGCATGGAAAGCAGTCCCTAGTGCACAAATTCTGCATCATTAACATTGCTTTGCATAGATTTTAATTGTCAGGAGACTATAAGGATGTTACTTTTAAGAATTAGCTAAGTAGCATAACTTATCTCTGTTAGGAGATCAAATACAGATGCACTCGTGGAGTTTCTGTTTTGTTTAATTTTGTTTGAAATACATGGATTAGCACACCCATCATGCTACAATGAGTTTTACATCATCCCTGTGACAATTGAAATCAGCCTTAAACACAGCTCCTAAAGCACAGTCCTTGCATCACCGGAGGACAAGCCTGCTGCATATATTGACTTTCTCGGTTTGCAAATGGAGACAGTGATGGGATATTTTTTTCCAACAGAGAAGCTACACTTTATGTCCATACTAAGATGCTAGTAATCTTCTGATCTTGAAATTTCCATTTTGCACAATGTAGAACCAAGTTGCAGACGAAGAGGTTAGGGATTTCACATGCGTTATAGTGCCGGAGTTTGGAGTACAGGACTTGGAGAACTCAATTGGAGTAACTAGGGAGTTCAGAAAATCATTTCCCTCTGCTGCAAGAAGGCCATTCGATTCCCTGGTGTCTACTTCAAATAGAAGACACAGAAACCAAAGAACCAGCTAATGTTTCTGCTCAGCTTCAATTCAAGGTCCTTTCACACATAATGCAAACGTGATGACCAATTCACTACAGACACCATGCAAAAATGCCTTGATGCAGTATGGTATCACTGCAATTTCAGAACAATTTTTTCACCAGCTCATCCCCAAAACTGAAAATGTGTGCAAATTATTTAGGAGAAAGAATGAACATCATTTATGCCAAAACCTTTCATATTTGGAAGTTCACAAATAGCTGCCATTTTATGCAAATTTCGTGGGTATGTTGGATGGCCTAAAATGCGTTTCATGAGCAGACGTAACTAAAATTCAAATGGTTCACAATTGTAATTTTCAGAAATATCTGATTCAAACTGTCAGAAAAAAATGCTGTTTAGCTGAAAGGGAACCCTCTAGTCCGACCTACACATCAGTCCAAACTGGTGGTCCTGGAAAATTGTAGGTTCTGTTCTTGCTTTCTAAACCTATGTAGCAGGGCCGTGTGAGCTCTTCACTGCTTAAGGCCATAAAAACCGAAGATCTCTTTCATTGCAGTCCCAATAGTTGTCCTCAGAACCTCACTCCTCTCAATTCTACCTTGAAGTCATGAACAGTATTTCCTTCTTTTACCATTTTGAGTGCAGTTAAAAAGCAGCTCAGCTGCAGTTCCATGATGCTGAGTTTAAGTTGATTTCCCTGTGCAGTTCTTTAGCCTCGCCTGCCCATGCTTCCCTTTGTTCCAACCATTTTATACAGTAAACACCAAAAATGGATGAAAGAGAAATGCTTCTGCACAGTATGGAAGCTGGGACATGTGACCTGGAAAGCAAATGCAATGACCACTACTCTAGACAAATCAAGAGAGTTCAAGATCTATATCAATCAATAATGATCCCCCAAAAAGGTCTTTTAGTCAACAGGATTTATGACAAAATGATGTTGCGATTAGACAAGGAGCTTGGTGCCTCAGTCTGAGGACCTAAAGGGCAAACCGCACAAAGAGTCTCCCACTTGATACACTGCTTAGAAAAAGCACATGCCCAACTACTGTGCTATCAAGAGGGATGTTTCTGCCAGGTATGGAACAGAGGACCTTTCTCGTGTTAGGCGAACATGCTGAGCACTACACTACAGAAACCACTTTAAAATGCTTCTTTGCCTCTCCAGCTTTTGCTCATTTTTGGGGCTTGAAAATCATAGCTTTAAATCTGGCTAAGCAGTATGACTTCTCAAGCATTAGGATGAAAATTCAGACAACCCCACCAAAGTTCTCTTGTTTCCTACCCTTTTAGAAACAGACTGTTGCTAACTAGGCATAATATGAAGAGTTTTACTTTATCTCTGTAGTTCTCTCATTGGCATATAGAGCATAACCTATTGCACAAATTGTGTATGCTTGATATTGCCTTGCAAGGATTTGTTCTTTGCCATAGACTTGATGAAAGAAACTTTTAAATTTCAGCTAATTAGCATAACCTCTGTTAGGAAACAAAACAAGAACACACTCACTGAAGTTTATGCTTGAAAGACTTGAATTAGCATAGCCATTATGCTATGAGTTTTAATTAATCAGCTTGGCCATTAATTAAGGAGCCTGACTTTTTTCTGTGAAGAACAGCTCTCCATTCAATTGAAAGGACAGCAGTTACACATCTACCAAGAGTTGTGTTTCTGCCTGGTATCGAGCCAGGGACCTTTCGCGTGTGAGGCGAACGTGATAACCACTACACTACAGAAACCCTACAGCACCGGCCGTTCAGGATCAGCCCAGCATTTCCTCCTTTTTGGTGCCTGCAAGGCATAGTTTAAAAACTGGCTTGAATTGTCTTCTCCCCGTTAGGACGCAAAATTCAATCCCACCAAGCAATGTTTTCTTGTTTCATTGCCTTTGAGAGACAGAATGTTACTCCCTAGGAATAATATGAAGAGCTCTACCGGATCACTGTAGGCTTATTCATTGGCATGGAAAGCAGTCCCTAGTGCACAAATTCTGCATCATTAACATTGCTTTGCATAGATTTTAATTGTCAGGAGACTATAAGGATGTTACTTTTAAGAATTAGCTAAGTAGCATAACTTATCTCTGTTAGGAGATCAAATACAGATGCACTCGTGGAGTTTCTGTTTTGTTTAATTTTGTTTGAAATACATGGATTAGCACACCCATCATGCTACAATGAGTTTTACATCATCCCTGTGACAATTGAAATCAGCCTTAAACACAGCTCCTAAAGCACAGTCCTTGCATCACCGGAGGACAAGCCTGCTGCATATATTGACTTTCTCGGTTTGCAAATGGAGACAGTGATGGGATATTTTTTTCCAACAGAGAAGCTACACTTTATGTCCATACTAAGATGCTAGTAATCTTCTGATCTTGAAATTTCCATTTTGCACAATGTAGAACCAAGTTGCAGACGAAGAGGTTAGGGATTTCACATGCGTTATAGTGCCGGAGTTTGGAGTACAGGACTTGGAGAACTCAATTGGAGTAACTAGGGAGTTCAGAAAATCATTTCCCTCTGCTGCAAGAAGGCCATTCGATTCCCTGGTGTCTACTTCAAATAGAAGACACAGAAACCAAAGAACCAGCTAATGTTTCTGCTCAGCTTCAATTCAAGGTCCTTTCACACATAATGCAAACGTGATGACCAATTCACTACAGACACCATGCAAAAATGCCTTGATGCAGTATGGTATCACTGCAATTTCAGAACAATTTTTTCACCAGCTCATCCCCAAAACTGAAAATGTGTGCAAATTATTTAGGAGAAAGAATGAACATCATTTATGCCAAAACCTTTCATATTTGGAAGTTCACAAATAGCTGCCATTTTATGCAAATTTCGTGGGTATGTTGGATGGCCTAAAATGCGTTTCATGAGCAGACGTAACTAAAATTCAAATGGTTCACAATTGTAATTTTCAGAAATATCTGATTCAAACTGTCAGAAAAAAATGCTGTTTAGCTGAAAGGGAACCCTCTAGTCCGACCTACACATCAGTCCAAACTGGTGGTCCTGGAAAATTGTAGGTTCTGTTCTTGCTTTCTAAACCTATGTAGCAGGGCCGTGTGAGCTCTTCACTGCTTAAGGCCGTAAAAACCGAAGATCTCTTTCATTGCAGTCCCAATAGTTGTCCTCAGAACCTCACTCCTCTCAATTCTACCTTGAAGTCATGAACAGTATTTCCTTCTTTTACCATTTTGAGTGCAGTTAAAAAGCAGCTCAGCTGCAGTTCCATGATGCTGAGTTTAAGTTGATTTCCCTGTGCAGTTCTTTAGCCTCGCCTGCCCATGCTTCCCTTTGTTCCAACCATTTTATACAGTAAACACCAAAAATGGATGAAAGAGAAATGCTTCTGCACAGTATGGAAGCTGGGACATGTGACTTGGAAAGCAAATGCAATGACCACTACTCTAGACAAATCAAGAGAGTTCAAGATCTATATCAATCAATAATGATCCCCCAAAAAGGTCTTTTAGTCAACAGGATATATGACAAAATGATGTTGCGATTAGACAAGGAGCTTGGTGCCTCAGTCTGAGGACCTAAAGGGCGAACCGCACAAAGAGTCTCCCACTTGATACACTGCTTAGAAAAAGCACGTGCCCAACTACTGTGCTATCAAGAGGGATGTTTCTGCCAGGTATGGAACAGAGGACCTTTCTCGTGTTAGGCGAACATGCTGAGCACTACACTACAGAAACCACTTTAAAATGCTTCTTTGCCTCTCCAGCTTTTGCTCATTTTTGGGGCTTGAAAATCATAGCTTTAAATCTGGCTAAGCAGTATGACTTCTCAAGCATTAGGATGAAAATTCAGACAACCCCACCAAAGTTCTCTTGTTTCCTACCCTTTTAGAAACAGACTGTTGCTAACTAGGCATAATATGAAGAGTTTTACTTTATCTCTGTAGTTCTCTCATTGGCATATAGAGCATAACCTATTGC
This sequence comes from Electrophorus electricus, assembly GCF_041902795.1. Lineage (NCBI taxonomy): Eukaryota > Metazoa > Chordata > Actinopteri > Gymnotiformes > Gymnotidae > Electrophorus > Electrophorus electricus. The sequence goes on from NC_137498.1 coordinate 4,348,393, forward strand.
ACAAATTGTGTATGCTTGATATTGCCTTGCAAGGATTTGTTCTTTGCCATAGACTTGATGAAAGAAACTTTTAAATTTCAGCTAATTAGCATAACCTCTGTTAGGAAACAAAACGAGAACACACTCACTGAAGTTTATGCTTGAAAGACTTGAATTAGCATAGCCATTATGCTATGAGTTTTAATTAATCAGCTTGGCCATTAATTAAGGAGCCTGACTTTTTTCTGTGAAGAACAGCTCTCCATTCAATTGAAAGGACAGCAGTTACACATCTACCAAGAGTTGTGTTTCTGCCTGGTATCGAGCCAGGGACCTTTCGCGTGTGAGGCGAACGTGATAACCACTACACTACAGAAACCCTACAGCACCGGCCGTTCAGGATCAGCCCAGCATTTCCTCCTTTTTGGTGCCTGCAAGGCATAGTTTAAAAACTGGCTTGAATTGTCTTCTCCCCGTTAGGACGCAAAATTCAATCCCACCAAGCAATGTTTTCTTGTTTCATTGCCTTTGAGAGACAGAATGTTACTCCCTAGGAATAATATGAAGAGCTCTAGCGGATCACTGTAGGCTTATTCATTGGCATGGAAAGCAGTCCCTAGTGCACAAATTCTGCATCATTAACATTGCTTTGCATAGATTTTAATTGTCAGGAGACTATAAGGATGTTACTTTTAAGAATTAGCTAAGTAGCATAACTTATCTCTGTTAGGAGATCAAATACAGATGCACTCGTGGAGTTTCTGTTTTGTTTAATTTTGTTTGAAATACATGGATTAGCACACCCATCATGCTACAATGAGTTTTACATCATCCCTGTGACAATTGAAATCAGCCTTAAACACAGCTCCTAAAGCACAGTCCTTGCATCACCGGAGGACAAGCCTGCTGCATATATTGACTTTCTCGGTTTGCAAATGGAGACAGTGATGGGATATTTTTTTCCAACAGAGAAGCTACACTTTATGTCCATACTAAGATGCTAGTAATCTTCTGATCTTGAAATTTCCATTTTGCACAATGTAGAACCAAGTTGCAGACGAAGAGGTTAGGGATTTCACATGCGTTATAGTGCCGGAGTTTGGAGTACAGGACTTGGAGAACTCAATTGGAGTAACTAGGGAGTTCAGAAAATCATTTCCCTCTGCTGCAAGAAGGCCATTCGATTCCCTGGTGTCTACTTCAAATAGAAGACACAGAAACCAAAGAACCAGCTAATGTTTCTGCTCAGCTTCAATTCAAGGTCCTTTCACACATAATGCAAACGTGATGACCAATTCACTACAGACACCATGCAAAAATGCCTTGATGCAGTATGGTATCACTGCAATTTCAGAACAATTTTTTCACCAGCTCATCCCCAAAACTGAAAATGTGTGCAAATTATTTAGGAGAAAGAATGAACATCATTTATGCCAAAACCTTTCATATTTGGAAGTTCACAAATAGCTGCCATTTTATGCAAATTTCGTGGGTATGTTGGATGGCCTAAAATGCGTTTCATGAGCAGACGTAACTAAAATTCAAATGGTTCACAATTGTAATTTTCAGAAATATCTGATTCAAACTGTCAGAAAAAAATGCTGTTTAGCTGAAAGGGAACCCTCTAGTCCGACCTACACATCAGTCCAAACTGGTGGTCCTGGAAAATTGTAGGTTCTGTTCTTGCTTTCTAAACCTATGTAGCAGGGCCGTGTGAGCTCTTCACTGCTTAAGGCCATAAAAACTGAAGATCTCTTTCATTGCAGTCCCAATAGTTGTCCTCAGAACCTCACTCCTCTCAATTCTACCTTGAAGTCATGAACAGTATTTCCTTCTTTTACCATTTTGAGTGCAGTTAAAAAGCAGCTCAGCTGCAGTTCCATGATGCTGAGTTTAAGTTGATTTCCCTGTGCAGTTCTTTAGCCTCGCCTGCCCATGCTTCCCTTTGTTCCAACCATTTTATACAGTAAACACCAAAAATGGATGAAAGAGAAATGCTTCTGCACAGTATGGAAGCTGGGACATGTGACTTGGAAAGCAAATGCAATGACCACTACTCTAGACAAATCAAGAGAGTTCAAGATCTATATCAATCAATAATGATCCCCCAAAAAGGTCTTTTAGTCAACAGGATATATGACAAAATGATGTTGCGATTAGACAAGGAGCTTGGTGCCTCAGTCTGAGGACCTAAAGGGCGAACCGCACAAAGAGTCTCCCACTTGATACACTGCTTAGAAAAAGCACGTGCCCAACTACTGTGCTATCAAGAGGGATGTTTCTGCCAGGTATGGAACAGAGGACCTTTCTCGTGTTAGGCGAACATGCTGAGCACTACACTACAGAAACCACTTTAAAATGCTTCTTTGCCTCTCCAGCTTTTGCTCATTTTTGGGGCTTGAAAATCATAGCTTTAAATCTGGCTAAGCAGTATGACTTCTCAAGCATTAGGATGAAAATTCAGACAACCCCACCAAAGTTCTCTTGTTTCCTACCCTTTTAGAAACAGACTGTTGCTAACTAGGCATAATATGAAGAGTTTTACTTTATCTCTGTAGTTCTCTCATTGGCATATAGAGCATAACCTATTGCACAAATTGTGTATGCTTGATATTGCCTTGCAAGGATTTGTTCTTTGCCATAGACTTGATGAAAGAAACTTTTAAATTTCAGCTAATTAGCATAACCTCTGTTAGGAAACAAAACGAGAACACACTCACTGAAGTTTATGCTTGAAAGACTTGAATTAGCATAGCCATTATGCTATGAGTTTTAATTAATCAGCTTGGCCATTAATTAAGGAGCCTGACTTTTTTCTGTGAAGAACAGCTCTCCATTCAATTGAAAGGACAGCAGTTACACATCTACCAAGAGTTGTGTTTCTGCCTGGTATCGAGCCAGGGACCTTTCGCGTGTGAGGCGAACGTGATAACCACTACACTACAGAAACCCTACAGCGCCGGCCGTTCAGGATCAGCCCAGCATTTCCTCCTTTTTGGTGCCTGCAAGGCATAGTTTAAAAACTGGCTTGAATTGTCTTCTCCCCGTTAGGACGCAAAATTCAATCCCACCAAGCAATGTTTTCTTGTTTCATTGCCTTTGAGAGACAGAATGTTACTCCCTAGGAATAATATGAAGAGCTCTACCGGATCACTGTAGGCTTATTCATTGGCATGGAAAGCAGTCCCTAGTGCACAAATTCTGCATCATTAACATTGCTTTGCATAGATTTTAATTGTCAGGAGACTATAAGGATGTTACTTTTAAGAATTAGCTAAGTAGCATAACTTATCTCTGTTAGGAGATCAAATACAGATGCACTCGTGGAGTTTCTGTTTTGTTTAATTTTGTTTGAAATACATGGATTAGCACACCCATCATGCTACAATGAGTTTTACATCATCCCTGTGACAATTGAAATCAGCCTTAAACACAGCTCCTAAAGCACAGTCCTTGCATCACCGGAGGACAAGCCTGCTGCATATATTGACTTTCTCGGTTTGCAAATGGAGACAGTGATGGGATATTTTTTTCCAACAGAGAAGCTACACTTTATGTCCATACTAAGATGCTAGTAATCTTCTGATCTTGAAATTTCCATTTTGCACAATGTAGAACCAAGTTGCAGACGAAGAGGTTAGGGATTTCACATGCGTTATAGTGCCGGAGTTTGGAGTACAGGACTTGGAGAACTCAATTGGAGTAACTAGGGAGTTCAGAAAATCATTTCCCTCTGCTGCAAGAAGGCCATTCGATTCCCTGGTGTCTACTTCAAATAGAAGACACAGAAACCAAAGAACCAGCTAATGTTTCTGCTCAGCTTCAATTCAAGGTCCTTTCACACATAATGCAAACGTGATGACCAATTCACTACAGACACCATGCAAAAATGCCTTGATGCAGTATGGTATCACTGCAATTTCAGAACAATTTTTTCACCAGCTCATCCCCAAAACTGAAAATGTGTGCAAATTATTTAGGAGAAAGAATGAACATCATTTATGCCAAAACCTTTCATATTTGGAAGTTCACAAATAGCTGCCATTTTATGCAAATTTCGTGGGTATGTTGGATGGCCTAAAATGCGTTTCATGAGCAGACGTAACTAAAATTCAAATGGTTCACAATTGTAATTTTCAGAAATATCTGATTCAAACTGTCAGAAAAAAATGCTGTTTAGCTGAAAGGGAACCCTCTAGTCCGACCTACACATCAGTCGAAACTGGTGGTCCTGGAAAATTGTAGGTTCTGTTCTTGCTTTCTAAACCTATGTAGCAGGGCCGTGTGAGCTCTTCACTGCTTAAGGCCATAAAAACCGAAGATCTCTTTCATTGCAGTCCCAATAGTTGTCCTCAGAACCTCACTCCTCTCAATTCTACCTTGAAGTCATGAACAGTATTTCCTTCTTTTACCATTTTGAGTGCAGTTAAAAAGCAGCTCAGCTGCAGTTCCATGATGCTGAGTTTAAGTTGATTTCCCTGTGCAGTTCTTTAGCCTCGCCTGCCCATGCTTCCCTTTGTTCCAACCATTTTATACAGTAAACACCAAAAATGGATGAAAGAGAAATGCTTCTGCACAGTATGGAAGCTGGGACATGTGACCTGGAAAGCAAATGCAATGACCACTACTCTAGACAAATCAAGAGAGTTCAAGATCTATATCAATCAATAATGATCCCCCAAAAAGGTCTTTTAGTCAACAGGATTTATGACAAAATGATGTTGCGATTAGACAAGGAGCTTGGTGCCTCAGTCTGAGGACCTAAAGGGCAAACCGCACAAAGAGTCTCCCACTTGATACACTGCTTAGAAAAAGCACGTGCCCAACTACTGTGCTATCAAGAGGGATGTTTCTGCCAGGTATGGAACAGAGGACCTTTCTCGTGTTAGGCGAACATGCTGAGCACTACACTACAGAAACCACTTTAAAATGCTTCTTTGCCTCTCCAGCTTTTGCTCATTTTTGGGGCTTGAAAATCATAGCTTTAAATCTGGCTAAGCAGTATGACTTCTCAAGCATTAGGATGAAAATTCAGACAACCCCACCAAAGTTCTCTTGTTTCCTACCCTTTTAGAAACAGACTGTTGCTAACTAGGCATAATATGAAGAGTTTTACTTTATCTCTGTAGTTCTCTCATTGGCATATAGAGCATAACCTATTGCACAAATTGTGTATGCTTGATATTGCCTTGCGAGGATTTGTTCTTTGCCATAGACTTGATGAAAGAAACTTTTAAATTTCAGCTAATTAGCATAACCTCTGTTAGGAAACAAAACGAGAACACACTCACTGAAGTTTATGCTTGAAAGACTTGAATTAGCATAGCCATTATGCTATGAGTTTTAATTAACCAGCTTGGCCATTAATTAAGGAGCCTGACTTTTTTCTGTGAAGAACAGCTCTCCATTCAATTGAAAGGACAGCAGTTACACATCTACCAAGAGTTGTGTTTCTGCCTGGTATCGAGCCAGGGACCTTTCGCATGTGAGGCGAACGTGATAACCACTACACTACAGAACCGGCCATTCAGGATCAGCCCAGCATTTCCTCCTTTTTGGTGCCTGCAAGGCATAGTTTAAAAACTGGCTTGAATTGTCTTCTCCCCGTTAGGACGCAAAATTCAATCCCACCAAGCAATGTTTTCTTGTTTCATTGCCTTTGAGAGACAGAATGTTACTCCCTAGGAATAATATGAAGAGCTCTACCGGATCACTGTAGGCTTATTCATTGGCATGGAAAGCAGTCCCTAGTGCACAAATTCTGCATCATTAACATTGCTTTGCATAGATTTTAATTGTCAGGAGACTATAAGGATGTTACTTTTAAGAATTAGCTAAGTAGCATAACTTATCTCTGTTAGGAGATCAAATACAGATGCACTCGTGGAGTTTCTGTTTTGTTTAATTTTGTTTGAAATACATGGATTAGCACACCCATCATGCTACAATGAGTTTTACATCATCCCTGTGACAATTGAAATCAGCCTTAAACACAGCTCCTAAAGCACAGTCCTTGCATCACCGGAGGACAAGCCTGCTGCATATATTGACTTTCTCGGTTTGCAAATGGAGACAGTGATGGGATATTTTTTTCCAACAGAGAAACTACACTTTATGTCCATACTAAGATGCTAGTAATCTTCTGATCTTGAAATTTCCATTTTGCACAATGTAGAACCAAGTTGCAGACGAAGAGGTTAGGGATTTCACATGCGTTATAGTGCCGGAGTTTGGAGTACAGGACTTGGAGAACTCAATTGGAGTAACTAGGGAGTTCAGAAAATCATTTCCCTCTGCTGCAAGAAGGCCATTCGATTCCCTGGTGTCTACTTCAAATAGAAGACACAGAAACCAAAGAACCAGCTAATGTTTCTGCTCAGCTTCAATTCAAGGTCCTTTCACACATAATGCAAACGTGATGACCAATTCACTACAGACACCATGCAAAAATGCCTTGATGCAGTATGGTATCACTGCAATTTCAGAACAATTTTTTCACCAGCTCATCCCCAAAACTGAAAATGTGTGCAAATTATTTAGGAGAAAGAATGAACATCATTTATGCCAAAACCTTTCATATTTGGAAGTTCACAAATAGCTGCCATTTTATGCAAATTTCGTGGGTATGTTGGATGGCCTAAAATGCGTTTCATGAGCAGACGTAACTAAAATTCAAATGGTTCACAATTGTAATTTTCAGAAATATCTGATTCAAACTGTCAGAAAAAAATGCTGTTTAGCTGAAAGGGAACCCTCTAGTCCGACCTACACATCAGTCGAAACTGGTGGTCCTGGAAAATTGTAGGTTCTGTTCTTGCTTTCTAAACCTATGTAGCAGGGCCGTGTGAGCTCTTCACTGCTTAAGGCCATAAAAACCGAAGATCTCTTTCATTGCAGTCCCAATAGTTGTCCTCAGAACCTCACTCCTCTCAATTCTACCTTGAAGTCATGAACAGTATTTCCTTCTTTTACCATTTTGAGTGCAGTTAAAAAGCAGCTCAGCTGCAGTTCCATGATGCTGAGTTTAAGTTGATTTCCCTGTGCAGTTCTTTAGCCTCGCCTGCCCATGCTTCCCTTTGTTCCAACCATTTTATACAGTAAACACCAAAAATGGATGAAAGAGAAATGCTTCTGCACAGTATGGAAGCTGGGACATGTGACCTGGAAAGCAAATGCAATGACCACTACTCTAGACAAATCAAGAGAGTTCAAGATCTATATCAATCAATAATGATCCCCCAAAAAGGTCTTTTAGTCAACAGGATTTATGACAAAATGATGTTGCGATTAGACAAGGAGCTTGGTGCCTCAGTCTGAGGACCTAAAGGGCAAACCGCACAAAGAGTCTCCCACTTGATACACTGCTTAGAAAAAGCACGTGCCCAACTACTGTGCTATCAAGAGGGATGTTTCTGCCAGGTATGGAACAGAGGACCTTTCTCGTGTTAGGCGAACATGCTGAGCACTACACTACAGAAACCACTTTAAAATGCTTCTTTGCCTCTCCAGCTTTTGCTCATTTTTGGGGCTTGAAAATCATAGCTTTAAATCTGGCTAAGCAGTATGACTTCTCAAGCATTAGGATGAAAATTCAGACAACCCCACCAAAGTTCTCTTGTTTCCTACCCTTTTAGAAACAGACTGTTGCTAACTAGGCATAATATGAAGAGTTTTACTTTATCTCTGTAGTTCTCTCATTGGCATATAGAGCATAACCTATTGCACAAATTGTGTATGCTTGATATTGCCTTGCAAGGATTTGTTCTTTGCCATAGACTTGATGAAAGAAACTTTTAAATTTCAGCTAATTAGCATAACCTCTGTTAGGAAACAAAACGAGAACACACTCACTGAAGTTTATGCTTGAAAGACTTGAATTAGCATAGCCATTATGCTATGAGTTTTAATTAATCAGCTTGGCCATTAATTAAGGAGCCTGACTTTTTTCTGTGAAGAACAGCTCTCCATTCAATTGAAAGGACAGCAGTTACACATCTACCAAGAGTTGTGTTTCTGCCTGGTATCGAGCCAGGGACCTTTCGCGTGTGAGGCGAACGTGATAACCACTACACTACAGAAACCCTACAGCACTGGCCGTTCAGGATCAGCCCAGCATTTCCTCCTTTTTGGTGCCTGCAAGGCATAGTTTAAAAACTGGCTTGAATTGTCTTCTCCCCGTTAGGACGCAAAATTCAATCCCACCAAGCAATGTTTTCTTGTTTCATTGCCTTTGAGAGACAGAATGTTACTCCCTAGGAATAATATGAAGAGCTCTACCGGATCACTGTAGGCTTATTCATTGGCATGGAAAGCAGTCCCTAGTGCACAAATTCTGCATCATTAACATTGCTTTGCATAGATTTTAATTGTCAGGAGACTATAAGGATGTTACTTTTAAGAATTAGCTAAGTAGCATAACTTATCTCTGTTAGGAGATCAAATACAGATGCACTCGTGGAGTTTCTGTTTTGTTTAATTTTGTTTGAAATACATGGATTAGCACACCCATCATGCTACAATGAGTTTTACATCATCCCTGTGACAATTGAAATCAGCCTTAAACACAGCTCCTAAAGCACAGTCCTTGCATCACCGGAGGACAAGCCTGCTGCATATATTGACTTTCTCGGTTTGCAAATGGAGACAGTGATGGGATATTTTTTTCCAACAGAGAAGCTACACTTTATGTCCATACTAAGATGCTAGTAATCTTCTGATCTTGAAATTTCCATTTTGCACAATGTAGAACCAAGTTGCAGACGAAGAGGTTAGGGATTTCACATGCGTTATAGTGCCGGAGTTTGGAGTACAGGACTTGGAGAACTCAATTGGAGTAACTAGGGAGTTCAGAAAATCATTTCCCTCTGCTGCAAGAAGGCCATTCGATTCCCTGGTGTCTACTTCAAATAGAAGACACAGAAACCAAAGAACCAGCTAATGTTTCTGCTCAGCTTCAATTCAAGGTCCTTTCACACATAATGCAAACGTGATGACCAATTCACTACAGACACCATGCAAAAATGCCTTGATGCAGTATGGTATCACTGCAATTTCAGAACAATTTTTTCACCAGCTCATCCCCAAAACTGAAAATGTGTGCAAATTATTTAGGAGAAAGAATGAACATCATTTATGCCAAAACCTTTCATATTTGGAAGTTCACAAATAGCTGCCATTTTATGCAAATTTCGTGGGTATGTTGGATGGCCTAAAATGCGTTTCATGAGCAGACGTAACTAAAATTCAAATGGTTCACAATTGTAATTTTCAGAAATATCTGATTCAAACTGTCAGAAAAAAATGCTGTTTAGCTGAAAGGGAACCCTCTAGTCCGACCTACACATCAGTCCAAACTGGTGGTCCTGGAAAATTGTAGGTTCTGTTCTTGCTTTCTAAACCTATGTAGCAGGGCCGTGTGAGCTCTTCACTGCTTAAGGCCATAAAAACCGAAGATCTCTTTCATTGCAGTCCCAATAGTTGTCCTCAGAACCTCACTCCTCTCAATTCTACCTTGAAGTCATGAACAGTATTTCCTTCTTTTACCATTTTGAGTGCAGTTAAAAAGCAGCTCAGCTGCAGTTCCATGATGCTGAGTTTAAGTTGATTTCCCTGTGCAGTTCTTTAGCCTCGCCTGCCCATGCTTCCCTTTGTTCCAACCATTTTATACAGTAAACACCAAAAATGGATGAAAGAGAAATGCTTCTGCACAGTATGGAAGCTGGGACATGTGACTTGGAAAGCAAATGCAATGACCACTACTCTAGACAAATCAAGAGAGTTCAAGATCTATATCAATCAATAATGATCCCCCAAAAAGGTCTTTTAGTCAACAGGATATATGACAAAATGATGTTGCGATTAGACAAGGAGCTTGGTGCCTCAGTCTGAGGACCTAAAGGGCGAACCGCACAAAGAGTCTCCCACTTGATACACTGCTTAGAAAAAGCACGTGCCCAACTACTGTGCTATCAAGAGGGATGTTTCTGCCAGGTATGGAACAGAGGACCTTTCTCGTGTTAGGCGAACATGCTGAGCACTACACTACAGAAACCACTTTAAAATGCTTCTTTGCCTCTCCAGCTTTTGCTCATTTTTGGGGCTTGAAAATCATAGCTTTAAATCTGGCTAAGCAGTATGACTTCTCAAGCATTAGGATGAAAATTCAGACAACCCCACCAAAGTTCTCTTGTTTCCTACCCTTTTAGAAACAGACTGTTGCTAACTAGGCATAATATGAAGAGTTTTACTTTATCTCTGTAGTTCTCTCATTGGCATATAGAGCATAACCTATTGCACAAATTGTGTATGCTTGATATTGCCTTGCAAGGATTTGTTCTTTGCCATAGACTTGATGAAAGAAACTTTTAAATTTCAGCTAATTAGCATAACCTCTGTTAGGAAACAAAACGAGAACACACTCACTGAAGTTTATGCTTGAAAGACTTGAATTAGCATAGCCATTATGCTATGAGTTTTAATTAATCAGCTTGGCCATTAATTAAGGAGCCTGACTTTTTTCTGTGAAGAACAGCTCTCCATTCAATTGAAAGGACAGCAGTTACACATCTACCAAGAGTTGTGTTTCTGCCTGGTATCGAGCCAGGGACCTTTCGCGTGTGAGGCGAACGTGATAACCACTACACTACAGAAACCCTACAGCACCGGCCGTTCAGGATCAGCCCAGCATTTCCTCCTTTTTGGTGCCTGCAAGGCATAGTTTAAAAACTGGCTTGAATTGTCTTCTCCCCGTTAGGACGCAAAATTCAATCCCACCAAGCAATGTTTTCTTGTTTCATTGCCTTTGAGAGACAGAATGTTACTCCCTAGGAATAATATGAAGAGCTCTAGCGGATCACTGTAGGCTTATTCATTGGCATGGAAAGCAGTCCCTAGTGCACAAATTCTGCATCATTAACATTGCTTTGCATAGATTTTAATTGTCAGGAGACTATAAGGATGTTACTTTTAAGAATTAGCTAAGTAGCATAACTTATCTCTGTTAGGAGATCAAATACAGATGCACTCGTGGAGTTTCTGTTTTGTTTAATTTTGTTTGAAATACATGGATTAGCACACCCATCATGCTACAATGAGTTTTACATCATCCCTGTGACAATTGAAATCAGCCTTAAACACAGCTCCTAAAGCACAGTCCTTGCATCACCGGAGGACAAGCCTGCTGCATATATTGACTTTCTCGGTTTGCAAATGGAGACAGTGATGGGATATTTTTTTCCAACAGAGAAGCTACACTTTATGTCCATACTAAGATGCTAGTAATCTTCTGATCTTGAAATTTCCATTTTGCACAATGTAGAACCAAGTTGCAGACGAAGAGGTTAGGGATTTCACATGCGTTATAGTGCCGGAGTTTGGAGTACAGGACTTGGAGAACTCAATTGGAGTAACTAGGGAGTTCAGAAAATCATTTCCCTCTGCTGCAAGAAGGCCATTCGATTCCCTGGTGTCTACTTCAAATAGAAGACACAGAAACCAAAGAACCAGCTAATGTTTCTGCTCAGCTTCAATTCAAGGTCCTTTCACACATAATGCAAACGTGATGACCAATTCACTACAGACACCATGCAAAAATGCCTTGATGCAGTATGGTATCACTGCAATTTCAGAACAATTTTTTCACCAGCTCATCCCCAAAACTGAAAATGTGTGCAAATTATTTAGGAGAAAGAATGAACATCATTTATGCCAAAACCTTTCATATTTGGAAGTTCACAAATAGCTGCCATTTTATGCAAATTTCGTGGGTATGTTGGATGGCCTAAAATGCGTTTCATGAGCAGACGTAACTAAAATTCAAATGGTTCACAATTGTAATTTTCAGAAATATCTGATTCAAACTGTCAGAAAAAAATGCTGTTTAGCTGAAAGGGAACCCTCTAGTCCGACCTACACATCAGTCCAAACTGGTGGTCCTGGAAAATTGTAGGTTCTGTTCTTGCTTTCTAAACCTATGTAGCAGGGCCGTGTGAGCTCTTCACTGCTTAAGGCCATAAAAACCGAAGATCTCTTTCATTGCAGTCCCAATAGTTGTCCTCAGAACCTCACTCCTCTCAATTCTACCTTGAAGTCATGAACAGTATTTCCTTCTTTTACCATTTTGAGTGCAGTTAAAAAGCAGCTCAGCTGCAGTTCCATGATGCTGAGTTTAAGTTGATTTCCCTGTGCAGTTCTTTAGCCTCGCCTGCCCATGCTTCCCTTTGTTCCAACCATTTTATACAGTAAACACCAAAAATGGATGAAAGAGAAATGCTTCTGCACAGTATGGAAGCTGGGACATGTGACTTGGAAAGCAAATGCAATGACCACTACTCTAGACAAATCAAGAGAGTTCAAGATCTATATCAATCAATAATGATCCCCCAAAAAGGTCTTTTAGTCAACAGGATATATGACAAAATGATGTTGCGATTAGACAAGGAGCTTGGTGCCTCAGTCTGAGGACCTAAAGGGCGAACCGCACAAAGAGTCTCCCACTTGATACACTGCTTAGAAAAAGCACGTGCCCAACTACTGTGCTATCAAGAGGGATGTTTCTGCCAGGTATGGAACAGAGGACCTTTCTCGTGTTAGGCGAACATGCTGAGCACTACACTACAGAAACCACTTTAAAATGCTTCTTTGCCTCTCCAGCTTTTGCTCATTTTTGGGGCTTGAAAATCATAGCTTTAAATCTGGCTAAGCAGTATGACTTCTCAAGCATTAGGATGAAAATTCAGACAACCCCACCAAAGTTCTCTTGTTTCCTACCCTTTTAGAAACAGACTGTTGCTAACTAGGCATAATATGAAGAGTTTTACTTTATCTCTGTAGTTCTCTCATTGGCATATAGAGCATAACCTATTGCACAAATTGTGTATGCTTGATATTGCCTTGCAAGGATTTGTTCTTTGCCATAGACTTGATGAAAGAAACTTTTAAATTTCAGCTAATTAGCATAACCTCTGTTAGGAAACAAAACGAGAACACACTCACTGAAGTTTATGCTTGAAAGACTTGAATTAGCATAGCCATTATGCTATGAGTTTTAATTAATCAGCTTGGCCATTAATTAAGGAGCCTGACTTTTTTCTGTGAAGAACAGCTCTCCATTCAATTGAAAGGACAGCAGTTACACATCTACCAAGAGTTGTGTTTCTGCCTGGTATCGAGCCAGGGACCTTTCGCGTGTGAGGCGAACGTGATAACCACTACACTACAGAAACCCTACAGCACCGGCCGTTCAGGATCAGCCCAGCATTTCCTCCTTTTTGGTGCCTGCAAGGCATAGTTTAAAAACTGGCTTGAATTGTCTTCTCCCCGTTAGGACGCAAAATTCAATCCCACCAAGCAATGTTTTCTTGTTTCATTGCCTTTGAGAGACAGAATGTTACTCCCTAGGAATAATATGAAGAGCTCTAGCGGATCACTGTAGGCTTATTCATTGGCATGGAAAGCAGTCCCTAGTGCACAAATTCTGCATCATTAACATTGCTTTGCATAGATTTTAATTGTCAGGAGACTATAAGGATGTTACTTTTAAGAATTAGCTAAGTAGCATAACTTATCTCTGTTAGGAGATCAAATACAGATGCACTCGTGGAGTTTCTGTTTTGTTTAATTTTGTTTGAAATACATGGATTAGCACACCCATCATGCTACAATGAGTTTTACATCATCCCTGTGACAATTGAAATCAGCCTTAAACACAGCTCCTAAAGCACAGTCCTTGCATCACCGGAGGACAAGCCTGCTGCATATATTGACTTTCTCGGTTTGCAAATGGAGACAGTGATGGGATATTTTTTTCCAACAGAGAAGCTACACTTTATGTCCATACTAAGATGCTAGTAATCTTCTGATCTTGAAATTTCCATTTTGCACAATGTAGAACCAAGTTGCAGACGAAGAGGTTAGGGATTTCACATGCGTTATAGTGCCGGAGTTTGGAGTACAGGACTTGGAGAACTCAATTGGAGTAACTAGGGAGTTCAGAAAATCATTTCCCTCTGCTGCAAGAAGGCCATTCGATTCCCTGGTGTCTACTTCAAATAGAAGACACAGAAACCAAAGAACCAGCTAATGTTTCTGCTCAGCTTCAATTCAAGGTCCTTTCACACATAATGCAAACGTGATGACCAATTCACTACAGACACCATGCAAAAATGCCTTGATGCAGTATGGTATCACTGCAATTTCAGAACAATTTTTTCACCAGCTCATCCCCAAAACTGAAAATGTGTGCAAATTATTTAGGAGAAAGAATGAACATCATTTATGCCAAAACCTTTCATATTTGGAAGTTCACAAATAGCTGCCATTTTATGCAAATTTCGTGGGTATGTTGGATGGCCTAAAATGCGTTTCATGAGCAGACGTAACTAAAATTCAAATGGTTCACAATTGTAATTTTCAGAAATATCTGATTCAAACTGTCAGAAAAAAATGCTGTTTAGCTGAAAGGGAACCCTCTAGTCCGACCTACACATCAGTCCAAACTGGTGGTCCTGGAAAATTGTAGGTTCTGTTCTTGCTTTCTAAACCTATGTAGCAGGGCCGTGTGAGCTCTTCACTGCTTAAGGCCATAAAAACCGAAGATCTCTTTCATTGCAGTCCCAATAGTTGTCCTCAGAACCTCACTCCTCTCAATTCTACCTTGAAGTCATGAACAGTATTTCCTTCTTTTACCATTTTGAGTGCAGTTAAAAAGCAGCTCAGCTGCAGTTCCATGATGCTGAGTTTAAGTTGATTTCCCTGTGCAGTTCTTTAGCCTCGCCTGCCCATGCTTCCCTTTGTTCCAACCATTTTATACAGTAAACACCAAAAATGGATGAAAGAGAAATGCTTCTGCACAGTATGGAAGCTGGGACATGTGACTTGGAAAGCAAATGCAATGACCACTACTCTAGACAAATCAAGAGAGTTCAAGATCTATATCAATCAATAATGATCCCCCAAAAAGGTCTTTTAGTCAACAGGATATATGACAAAATGATGTTGCGATTAGACAAGGAGCTTGGTGCCTCAGTCTGAGGACCTAAAGGGCGAACCGCACAAAGAGTCTCCCACTTGATACACTGCTTAGAAAAAGCACGTGCCCAACTACTGTGCTATCAAGAGGGATGTTTCTGCCAGGTATGGAACAGAGGACCTTTCTCGTGTTAGGCGAACATGCTGAGCACTACACTACAGAAACCACTTTAAAATGCTTCTTTGCCTCTCCAGCTTTTGCTCATTTTTGGGGCTTGAAAATCATAGCTTTAAATCTGGCTAAGCAGTATGACTTCTCAAGCATTAGGATGAAAATTCAGACAACCCCACCAAAGTTCTCTTGTTTCCTACCCTTTTAGAAACAGACTGTTGCTAACTAGGCATAATATGAAGAGTTTTACTTTATCTCTGTAGTTCTCTCATTGGCATATAGAGCATAACCTATTGCACAAATTGTGTATGCTTGATATTGCCTTGCAAGGATTTGTTCTTTGCCATAGACTTGATGAAAGAAACTTTTAAATTTCAGCTAATTAGCATAACCTCTGTTAGGAAACAAAACGAGAACACACTCACTGAAGTTTATGCTTGAAAGACTTGAATTAGCATAGCCATTATGCTATGAGTTTTAATTAATCAGCTTGGCCATTAATTAAGGAGCCTGACTTTTTTCTGTGAAGAACAGCTCTCCATTCAATTGAAAGGACAGCAGTTACACATCTACCAAGAGTTGTGTTTCTGCCTGGTATCGAGCCAGGGACCTTTCGCGTGTGAGGCGAACGTGATAACCACTACACTACAGAAACCCTACAGCACCGGCCGTTCAGGATCAGCCCAGCATTTCCTCCTTTTTGGTGCCTGCAAGGCATAGTTTAAAAACTGGCTTGAATTGTCTTCTCCCCGTTAGGATGCAAAATTCAATCCCACCAAGCAATGTTTTCTTGTTTCATTGCCTTTGAGAGACAGAATGTTACTCCCTAGGAATAATATGAAGAGCTCTAGCGGATCACTGTAGGCTTATTCATTGGCATGGAAAGCAGTCCCTAGTGCACAAATTCTGCATCATTAACATTGCTTTGCATAGATTTTAATTGTCAGGAGACTATAAGGATGTTACTTTTAAGAATTAGCTAAGTAGCATAACTTATCTCTGTTAGGAGATCAAATACAGATGCACTCGTGGAGTTTCTGTTTTGTTTAATTTTGTTTGAAATACATGGATTAGCACACCCATCATGCTACAATGAGTTTTACATCATCCCTGTGACAATTGAAATCAGCCTTAAACACAGCTCCTAAAGCACAGTCCTTGCATCACCGGAGGACAAGCCTGCTGCATATATTGACTTTCTCGGTTTGCAAATGGAGACAGTGATGGGATATTTTTTTCCAACAGAGAAGCTACACTTTATGTCCATACTAAGATGCTAGTAATCTTCTGATCTTGAAATTTCCATTTTGCACAATGTAGAACCAAGTTGCAGACGAAGAGGTTAGGGATTTCACATGCGTTATAGTGCCGGAGTTTGGAGTACAGGACTTGGAGAACTCAATTGGAGTAACTAGGGAGTTCAGAAAATCATTTCCCTCTGCTGCAAGAAGGCCATTCGATTCCCTGGTGTCTACTTCAAATAGAAGACACAGAAACCAAAGAACCAGCTAATGTTTCTGCTCAGCTTCAATTCAAGGTCCTTTCACACATAATGCAAACGTGATGACCAATTCACTACAGACACCATGCAAAAATGCCTTGATGCAGTATGGTATCACTGCAATTTCAGAACAATTTTTTCACCAGCTCATCCCCAAAACTGAAAATGTGTGCAAATTATTTAGGAGAAAGAATGAACATCATTTATGCCAAAACCTTTCATATTTGGAAGTTCACAAATAGCTGCCATTTTATGCAAATTTCGTGGGTATGTTGGATGGCCTAAAATGCGTTTCATGAGCAGACGTAACTAAAATTCAAATGGTTCACAATTGTAATTTTCAGAAATATCTGATTCAAACTGTCAGAAAAAAATGCTGTTTAGCTGAAAGGGAACCCTCTAGTCCGACCTACACATCAGTCCAAACTGGTGGTCCTGGAAAATTGTAGGTTCTGTTCTTGCTTTCTAAACCTATGTAGCAGGGCCGTGTGAGCTCTTCACTGCTTAAGGCCATAAAAACCGAAGATCTCTTTCATTGCAGTCCCAATAGTTGTCCTCAGAACCTCACTCCTCTCAATTCTACCTTGAAGTCATGAACAGTATTTCCTTCTTTTACCATTTTGAGTGCAGTTAAAAAGCAGCTCAGCTGCAGTTCCATGATGCTGAGTTTAAGTTGATTTCCCTGTGCAGTTCTTTAGCCTCGCCTGCCCATGCTTCCCTTTGTTCCAACCATTTTATACAGTAAACACCAAAAATGGATGAAAGAGAAATGCTTCTGCACAGTATGGAAGCTGGGACATGTGACTTGGAAAGCAAATGCAATGACCACTACTCTAGACAAATCAAGAGAGTTCAAGATCTATATCAATCAATAATGATCCCCCAAAAAGGTCTTTTAGTCAACAGGATATATGACAAAATGATGTTGCGATTAGACAAGGAGCTTGGTGCCTCAGTCTGAGGACCTAAAGGGCGAACCGCACAAAGAGTCTCCCACTTGATACACTGCTTAGAAAAAGCACGTGCCCAACTACTGTGCTATCAAGAGGGATGTTTCTGCCAGGTATGGAACAGAGGACCTTTCTCGTGTTAGGCGAACATGCTGAGCACTACACTACAGAAACCACTTTAAAATGCTTCTTTGCCTCTCCAGCTTTTGCTCATTTTTGGGGCTTGAAAATCATAGCTTTAAATCTGGCTAAGCAGTATGACTTCTCAAGCATTAGGATGAAAATTCAGACAACCCCACCAAAGTTCTCTTGTTTCCTACCCTTTTAGAAACAGACTGTTGCTAACTAGGCATAATATGAAGAGTTTTACTTTATCTCTGTAGTTCTCTCATTGGCATATAGAGCATAACCTATTGCACAAATTGTGTATGCTTGATATTGCCTTGCAAGGATTTGTTCTTTGCCATAGACTTGATGAAAGAAACTTTTAAATTTCAGCTAATTAGCATAACCTCTGTTAGGAAACAAAACGAGAACACACTCACTGAAGTTTATGCTTGAAAGAATTGAATTAGCATAGCCATTATGCTATGAGTTTTAATTAATCAGCTTGGCCATTAATTAAGGAGCCTGACTTTTTTCTGTGAAGAACAGCTCTCCATTCAATTGAAAGGACAGCAGTTACACATCTACCAAGAGTTGTGTTTCTGCCTGGTATCGAGCCAGGGACCTTTCGCGTGTGAGGCGAACGTGATAACCACTACACTACAGAAACCCTACAGCACCGGCCCTTCAGGATCAGCCCAGCATTTCCTCCTTTTTGGTGCCTGCAAGGCATAGTTTAAAAACTGGCTTGAATTGTCTTCTCCCCGTTAGGACGCAAAATTCAATCCCACCAAGCAATGTTTTCTTGTTTCATTGCCTTTGAGAGACAGAATGTTACTCCCTAGGAATAATATGAAGAGCTCTACCGGATCACTGTAGGCTTATTCATTGGCATGGAAAGCAGTCCCTAGTGCACAAATTCTGCATCATTAACATTGCTTTGCATAGATTTTAATTGTCAGGAGACTATAAGGATGTTACTTTTAAGAATTAGCTAAGTAGCATAACTTATCTCTGTTAGGAGATCAAATACAGATGCACTCGTGGAGTTTCTGTTTTGTTTAATTTTGTTTGAAATACATGGATTAGCACACCCATCATGCTACAATGAGTTTTACATCATCCCTGTGACAATTGAAATCAGCCTTAAACACAGCTCCTAAAGCACAGTCCTTGCATCACCGGAGGACAAGCCTGCTGCATATATTGACTTTCTCGGTTTGCAAATGGAGACAGTGATGGGATATTTTTTTCCAACAGAGAAGCTACACTTTATGTCCATACTAAGATGCTAGTAATCTTCTGATCTTGAAATTTCCATTTTGTACAATGTAGAACCAAGTTGCAGACGAAGAGGTTAGGGATTTCACATGCGTTATAGTGCCGGAGTTTGGAGTACAGGACTTGGAGAACTCAATTGGAGTAACTAGGGAGTTCAGAAAATCATTTCCCTCTGCTGCAAGAAGGCCATTCGATTCCCTGGTGTCTACTTCAAATAGAAGACACAGAAACCAAAGAACCAGCTAATGTTTCTGCTCAGCTTCAATTCAAGGTCCTTTCACACATAATGCAAACGTGATGACCAATTCACTACAGACACCATGCAAAAATGCCTTGATGCAGTATGGTATCACTGCAATTTCAGAACAATTTTTTCACCAGCTCATCCCCAAAACTGAAAATGTGTGCAAATTATTTAGGAGAAAGAATGAACATCATTTATGCCAAAACCTTTCATATTTGGAAGTTCACAAATAGCTGCCATTTTATGCAAATTTCATGGGTATGTTGGATGGCCTAAAATGCGTTTCATGAGCAGACGTAACTAAAATTCAAATGGTTCACAATTGTAATTTTCAGAAATATCTGATTCAAACTGTCAGAAAAAAATGCTGTTTAGCTGAAAGGGAACCCTCTAGTCCGACCTACACATCAGTCCAAACTGGTGGTCCTGGAAAATTGTAGGTTCTGTTCTTGCTTTCTAAACCTATGTAGCAGGGCCGTGTGAGCTCTTCACTGCTTAAGGCCATAAAAACCGAAGATCTCTTTCATTGCAGTCCCAATAGTTGTCCTCAGAACCTCACTCCTCTCAATTCTACCTTGAAGTTATGAACAGTATTTCCTTTTTTTACCATTTTGAGTGCAGTTAAATAGCAGCTCAGCTGCAGTTCCATGATGCTGAGTTTAAGTTGATTTCCCTGTGCAGTTCTTTAGCCTCGCCTGCCCATGCTTCCCTTTGTTCCAACCATTTTATACAGTAAACACCAAAAATGGATGAAAGAGAAATGCTTCTGCACAGTATGGAAGCTGGGACATGTGACCTGGAAAGCAAATGCAATGACCACTACTCTAGACAAATCAAGAGAGTTCAAGATCTATATCAATCAATAATGATCCCCCAAAAAGGTCTTTTAGTCAACAGGATTTATGACAAAATGATGTTGCGATTAGACAAGGAGCTTGGTGCCTCAGTCTGAGGACCTAAAGGGCAAACCGCACAAAGAGTCTCCCAGTTGATACACTGCTTAGAAAAAGCACGTGCCCAACTACTGTGCTATCAAGAGGGATGTTTCTGCCAGGTATGGAACAGAGGACCTTTCTCGTGTTAGGCGAACATGCTGAGCACTACACTACAGAAACCACTTTAAAATGCTTCTTTGCCTCTCCAGCTTTTGCTCATTTTTGGGGCTTGAAAATCATAGCTTTAAATCTGGCTAAGCAGTATGACTTCTCAAGCATTAGGATGAAAATTCAGACAATCCCACCAAAGTTCTCTTGTTTCCTACCCTTCGAGAAACAGACTGTTGCTAACTAGGCATAATATGAAGAGTTTTACTTTATCTCTGTAGTTCTCTCATTGGCATTTAGAGCATAACCTATTGCACAAATTGTGTATGCTTGATATTGCCTTGCAAGGATTTGTTCTTTGCCATAGACTTGATGAAAGTAACTTTTAAATTTCAGCTAATTAGCATAACCTCTGTTAGGAAACAAAATGAGAACACACTCACTGAAGTTTATGCTTGAAAGACTTGAATTAGCACAGCCATTATGCTAAGAATTTTAATTAATCAGCTTGCCCATTAATTAAGGAGCCTGACTTTTCTCTGTGAAGAACTGCTCTCCATTCAATTGAAAGGACAGCAGTTACACATTTTCCAAGAGTTGTGTTCCTGCCTGGTATCGAGCCAGGGACCTTTCGCGTGTGAGGCTAATGTGATAACCACTACACTACAGAAACCCTACAGCACTGGCCGTTCAGGATCAGCCCAGCATTTCCTCCTTTTTGGTGCCTGCAAGGCATAGTTTAAAAACTGGCTTGAATTGTCTTCTCCCCGTTAGGACGCAAAATTCAATCCCACCAAGCAATGTTTTCTTGTTTCATTGCCTTTGAGAGACAGAATGTTACTCCCTAGGAATAATATGAAGAGCTTTACCGGATCACTGTAGGCTTATTCATTGGCATGGAAAGCAGTCCCTAGTGCACAAATTCTGCATCATTAACATTGCTTTGCATAGATTTTAATTGTCAGGAGACTATAAGGATGTTACTTTTAAGAATTTGCTAAGTAGCATAACTTATCTCTGTTAGGAGATCAAATACAGATGCACTCGTGGAGTTTCTGTTTTGTTTAATTTTGTTTGAAATACATGGATTAGCACACCCATCATGCTACAATGAGTTTTACATCATCCCTGTGACAATTGAAATCAGCCTTAAACACAGCTCCTAAAGCACAGTCCTTGCATCACCGGAGGACAAGCCTGCTGCATATATTGACTTTCTCGGTTTGCAAATGGAGACAGTGATGGGATATTTTTTTCCAACAGAGAAGCTACTCTTTATGTCCATACTAAGATGCTAGTAATCTTCTGATCTTGAAATTTCCATTTTGCACAATGTAGAACCAAGTTGCAGACGAAGAGGTTAGGGATTTCACATGCGTTATAGTGCCGGAGTTTGGAGTACAGGACTTGGAGAACTCAATTGGAGTAACTAGGGAGTTCAGAAAATCATTTCCCTCTGCTGCAAGAAGGCCATTCGATTCCCTGGTGTCTACTTCAAATAGAAGACACAGAAACCAAAGAACCAGCTAATGTTTCTGCTCAGCTTCAATTCAAGGTCCTTTCACACATAATGCAAACGTGATGACCAATTCACTACAGACACCATGCAAAAATGCCTTGATGCGGTATGGTATCACTGCAATTTCAGAACAATTTTTTCACCAGCTCATCCCCAAAACTGAAAATGTGTGCAAATTATTTAGGAGAAAGAATGAACATCATTTATGCCAAAACCTTTCATATTTGGAAGTTCACAAATAGCTGCCATTTTATGCAAATTTCGTGGGTATGTTGGATGGCCTAAAATGCGTTTCATGAGCAGACGTAACTAAAATTCAAATGGTTCACAATTGTAATTTTCAGAAATATCTGATTCAAACTGTCAGAAAAAAAATGCTGTTTAGCTGAAAGGGAACCCTCTAGTCCGACCTACACATCAGTCGAAACTGGTGGTCCTGGAAAATTGTAGGTTCTGTTCTTGCTTTCTAAACCTATGTAGCAGGGCCGTGTGAGCTCTTCACTGCTTAAGGCCATAAAAACCGAAGATCTCTTTCATTGCAGTCCCAATAGTTGTCCTCAGAACCTCACTCCTCTCAATTCTACCTTGAAGTCATGAACAGTATTTCCTTCTTTTACCATTTTGAGTGCAGTTAAAAAGCAGCTCAGCTGCAGTTCCATGATGCTGAGTTTAAGTTGATTTCCCTGTGCAGTTCTTTAGCCTCGCCTGCCCATGCTTCCCTTTGTTCCAACCATTTTATACAGTAAACACCAAAAATGGATGAAAGAGAAATGCTTCTGCACAGTATGGAAGCTGGGACATGTGACCTGGAAAGCAAATGCAATGACCACTACTCTAGACAAATCAAGAGAGTTCAAGATCTATATCAATCAATAATGATCCCCCAAAAAGGTCTTTTAGTCAACAGGATATATGACAAAATGATGTTGCGATTAGACAAGGAGCTTGGTGCCTCAGTCTGAGGACCTAAAGGGCGAACCGCACAAAGAGTCTCCCACTTGATACACTGCTTAGAAAAAGCACGTGCCCAACTACTGTGCTATCAAGAGGGATGTTTCTGCTAGGTATGGAACAGAGGACCTTTCTCGTGTTAGGCGAACATGCTGAGCACTACACTACAGAAACCACTTTAAAATGCTTCTTTGCCTCTCCAGCTTTTGCTCATTTTTGGGGCTTGAAAATCATAGCTTTAAATCTGGCTAAGCAGTATGACTTCTCAAGCATTAGGATGAAAATTCAGACAACCCCACCAAAGTTCTCTTGTTTCCTACCCTTCGAGAAACAGACTGTTGCTAACTAGGCATAATATGAAGAGTTTTACTTTATCTCTGTAGTTCTCTCATTGGCATTTAGAGCATAACCTATTGCACAAATTGTGTATGCTTGATATTGCCTTGCAAGGATTTGTTCTTTGCCATAGACTTGATGAAAGTAACTTTTAAATTTCAGCTAATTAGCATAACCTCTGTTAGGAAACAAAATGAGAACACACTCACTGAAGTTTATGCTTGAAAGACTTGAATTAGCACAGCCATTATGCTAAGAATTTTAATTAATCAGCTTGCCCATTAATTAAGGAGCCTGACTTTTCTCTGTGAAGAACTGCTATCCATTCAATTGAAAGGACAGCAGTTACACATCTACCAAGAGTTGTGTTCCTGCCTGGTATTGAGCCAGGGACCTTTCGCGTGTGAGGCGAACGTGATAACCACTACACTACAGAAACCCTACAGCACTGGCCGTTCAGGATCAGCCCAGCATTTCCTCCTTTTTGGTGCCTGCAAGGCATAGTTTAAAAACTGGCTTGAATTGTCTTCTCCCCGTTAGGATGCAAAATTCAATCCCACCAAGCAATGTTTTCTTGTTTCACTGCCTTTGTGAGACAGAATGTTACTCCCTAGGAATAATATGACGAGCTTTACCGGATCACTGTAGGCTTATTCATTGGCATGGAAAGCAGTCCCTAGTGCACAAATTCTGCATCATTAACATTGCTTTGCATAGATTTTAATTGTAAGGAGACTATAAGGATGTTACTTTTAAGAATTAGCTAAGTAGCATAACTTATCTCTGTTAGGAGATCAAATACAGATGCACTCGTGGAGTTTCTGTTTTGTTTAATTTTGTTTGAAATACATGGATTAGCACACTCATCATGCTACAATGAGTTTTACATCATCCCTGTGACAATTGAAATCAGCCTTAAACACAGCTCCTAAAGCACAGTCCTTGCATCACCGGAGCACAAGTGTGCTGCAAATATTGACTTTCTAAGTTTGCAAATAGAGCCCCAACAGAGAAACTACTCTTTATGTCCATACTAAGATGATAGTAATCTTCTGATCTTGAAATTTTAATTTTGCACAATGTGGAACCAAGTTGCAGAAGAAGACGTTGGGGATTTCACATGAGTTATAGTGCCAGATTTTGGAGTACAGGAATTGGAGACTCAATCGGAGTAACTAGGGAGTTCAAAAAATCTTTTCACTCTGCTGCAAGAAGGCCATTTGATTCCCTGATGTCTACTTCAAATACAAGAGTCAGAAACCAAAGAACCAACTACTGTTTCTGCTCAGCTTCAATTCAAGGACCTTTTACGTATAATGCAAAGGTGATGACCACTTCACTACAGAAATCATGCAGACTCCTTGATGCAGTATGGTATCAATGCACTTTCAGAACAATCTTTTCACCAACTCATACCCAAAACTGATAATGAGTGCAAGTTATTGAGTAAAAGAATGAATAACATTTATGCCAAAACCTTTCATATTTGCAAGTTCACAAATAGCTGCCATTTTACGCAAATTTAGTGGGTATGTTGGATGGCCTAAAATGCTAATAAAGAGCAGATGTAAGTAAAATTCAAATGGTTCACAATTCCAATTTTTCAGAAATATCTTATTCAAACTTGCAGAAAAAATATTGGATAGCTGACAGGAAACCCTCTAGTCCGAGCGACACTTCAGTCCAAACTGGTGGTCCTGGAAAATGGTAGGTTCTGTTCTGGCTTTCTAAACTTATGCAGCAGGGACATGTGAGATCTTCACTGCTTAAGGCCATAAAACCCGAAGATCTCTTTCTTTGCAGTCCCAATAGTTGTGCTCAGAACCTCACTCCTCTCAATTGTACTTTGAAGTCATGAACAGTATTGCCTTCTTTTAACGTTTTGAATACAGTTAAAAAGCAGCTCAGCTGCAGTTCCATGATGGTGAGTTTAAGTTGATTTCCCTGTGCAGTTCTTTAGCCTCGCCTGCCCATGCTTCCCTTTGTTCCAACTATTTCAAACAGCTAAAATGGATGAGAAATGCTTCTGCACAGTATATAAGCTGGGACCTGTGACCTGGAAAGCAAATGCATTGACCACTACTCTAGAAAAATCAAGAGTGTTCAACATCTATATCAATCAATAATTATACCCCCAAAAGGTCTGGTTGTTAACAGGATTTATGACAAAATGATGCTGCGATTAGACAAGGAGCTTGGCGTCTCAGTCTCAGGACCTAAAGGGCAAACTGCAAAAAGAGAACCACTTCATACACTGTTTACAAACAACAATTGCCCTACTAGTGTGCTATCAAGAGGGATGTTTCTGCCCAGTTTCGAACTGAGGACCTTTCGTGTGTTAGGCGAATGTGATGACCACTACACTACAGAAACCACTGTTAAAAGAGTCTTTGGGCTCACTCTCCAGCTTTTGCTCATTTTTGGCACTTGAAAATCATAGCTTTAAATCTGGCTAAGGAGTCTGACTTCTCAATCATTAGGATGGAAATTTTCACAACCCCACCAAAGTTCTCTTGTTTCTTACCATTTGAGGAACAGACTGTTGCTAACTAGGCATATTATGAAGAGTTTTACTTTATCTCTGTAGTTCCCTCATTGGCATATAGAGCATAACCTATTGCGCAAATTCTGTATGCTTGACATTGCCTTGCAAGGATTTTTTCTTTGCCATAGAATTGATGAAATTAACTTTTGAAATTCAGCTAATTAGCATAACCTCTGTTGGGAAACAAAATGAGAACACACTCACCAAAGTTTATGCTTCCTGTAGTAATGTTTAAGAAACTGGCTTGAATAGTCTTCACCCCATTAGGACGCAAAATTCAAACCCAGCAACCAATGTTTACTTGTTTCATTGCCTTTGAGAGACAGAATGTTACTCTCTAGGAATAATATGAAGAACTTTACCTGATCACTGGAAGCTGTTTCATTGGCATGGAAAGCAATCCCTAGTGCACAGATTCTGCATCATAAACATTGCTTTGCATGGATTTTAATTGTCAGGAGACTAGAAGGAATTTACTTTTAAGAATTAGCTAAGTAGCATAACTTATCTCTGTTAGTAGATCAAATACAGATGCACTCGTGGTGTTTCTGTTTTGTTTACTTTTGTTTGAAATACATGGATTAGCACACCCATCATGCTACAATGAGTTTTACATCATGCCTGTGACAACTGAAATCAGCCTTAAGCACAGCTCCTAAAGCATAGTCCTTGCATCACCGGAGCACAAGTGTGCTGCATATATTGACTTTCTAAGTTTGCAAATAGAGCCCCAACAGAGAAACTACTCTTTATGTCCATACTAAGATGATAGTAATCTTCTGATCTTGAAATTTTAATTTTGCACAATGTGGAACCAAGTTGCAGAAGAAGACGTTGGGGATTTCACATGAGTTATAGTGCCAGATTTTGGAGTACAGGAATTGGAGAACTCAATCGGAGTAAGTAGGGAGTTCAAAAAATCTTTTCACTCTGCTGCAAGAAGGCCATTCGATTCCCTGATGTCTACTTCAAATAAAATAGTCAGAAACCAAAGAACCAACTACTGTTTCTGCTCAGCTTCAATTCAAGGACCTTTTACGTATAATGCAAAGGTGATGACCACTTCACTACAGAAATCATGCAAAGACTCCTTGATGCAGTATGGTATCAATGCACTTTCAGAACAATCTTTTCACCAACTCATACCCAAAACTGATAATGAGTGCAAGTTATTGAGTAAAAGAATGAATATAATTTATGCCAAAACCTTTCATATTTGCAAGTTCACAAATAGCTGCCATTTTACGCAAATTTAGTGGGTATGTTGGATGGCCTAAAATGCTAATAATGAGCAGATGTACCTAAAATTCAAATGGTTCACAAGTCCAATTTTTCAGAAATATCTGATTCAAACATGCAGAAAAAATATTGGTTAGCTGACAGGAAACCCTCTAGTCCGAGCGACACTTCAGTCCAAACTGCTGGTCCTGGAAAATGGTAGGTTCTGTTCTGGCTTTCTAAACTTATGCAGCAGGGCCATGTGAGATCTTCACTGCTTAAGGCCATAAAACCCGAAGATCTCTTTCTTTGCAGTCCCAATAGTTGTGCTCAGAACCTCACTCCTCTCAATTGTACTTTGAAGTCATGAGCAGTATTGCCTTCTTTTAACGTTTTGAATATAGTTAAAAAGCAGCTCAGCTGCAGTTCAATGATGGTGAGTTTAAGTTGATTTCCCTGTGCAGTTCTTTAGCCTCGCCTGCCCATGCTTCCCTTTGTTCCAACTATTTCAAACAGCAAAAATGGATGAGAAATGCTTCTGCACAGTATATAAGCTGGGACCTGTAACCTGGAAAGCAAATGCATTGACCACTACTCTAGAAAAATCAAGAGTGTTCAACATCTATATCAATCAATAATTATACCCCCAAAAGGTCTGGTTGTTAACAGGATTTATGACAAAATGATGCTGCGATTAGACAAGGAGCTTGGCGTCTCAGTCTCAGGACCTAAAGGGCAAACTGCAAAAAGAGAACCACTTCATACACTGTTTACAAACAACAATTGCCCCACTAGTGTGCTATCAAGAGGGATGTTTCTGCCCAGTTTCGAACTGAGGACCTTTCGCATGTTAGGGGAATGTGATGACCACTACACTACAGAAACCACTGTTAAAAGATTCTTTGGGCTCACTCTCCAGCTTTTGCTCATTTTTGGCACTTGAAAATCATAGCTTTAAATCTGGCTAAGGAGTCTGACTTCTCAATCATTAGGATGGAAATTCTCACAACCCCACCAAAGTTCTCTTGTTTCTTACCATTTGAGGAACAGACTGTTGCTAACTAGGCATATTATGAAGAGTTTTACTTTATCTCTGTAGTTCCCTCATTGGCATATAGAGCATAACCTATTGCGCAAATTCTGTATGCTTGACATTGCCTTGCAAGGATTTTTTCTTTGCCATAGAATTGATGAAATTAACTTTTGAAATTCAGCTAATTAGCATAACCTCTGTTGGGAAACAAAATGAGAACACACTCACCAAAGTTTATGCTTCCTGTAGTAATGTTTAAGAAACTGGCTTGAATTGTCTTCACCCCATTAGGACGCAAAATTCAAACCCAGCAACCAATGTTTACTTGTTTCATTGCCTTTGAGAGACAGAATGTTACTCTCTAGGAATAATATGAAGAACTTTACCTGATCACTGGAAGCTGTTTCATTGGCATGGAAAGCAATCCCTAGTGCACAGATTCTGCATCATAAACATTGCTTTGCATGGATTTTAATTGTCAGGAGACTAGAAGGAATTTACTTTTAAGAATTAGCTAAGTAGCATAACTTATCTCTGTTAGTAGATCAAATACAGATGCACTCGTGGTATTTCTGTTTTGTTTACTTTTGTTTGAAATACATGGATTAGCACACCCATCATGCTACAATGAGTTTTACATCATGCCTGTGACAATTGAAATCAGCCTTAAGCACAGCTCCTAAAGCACAGTCCTTGCATCACCGGAGCAAAAGTGTGCTGCATATATTGACTTTCTCAGTTTGCAAATAGAGCCCCAACAGAGAAACTACTCTTTATGTCCATACTAAGATGATAGTAATCTTCTGATCTTGAAATTTTAATTTTGCACAATGTGGAACCAAGTTGCAGAAGAAGACGTTGGGGATTTCACATGAGTTATAGTGCCAGATTTTGGAGTACAGGAATTGGAGAACTCAATCGGAGTAAGTAGGGAGTTCAAAAAATCTTTTCACTCTGCTGCAAGAAGGCCATTCGATTCCCTGATGTCTACTTCAAATACAAGAGTCAGAAACCCAAGAACCAACTACTGTTTCTGCTCAGCTTCAATTCAAGGACCTTTTACGTATAATGCAAAGGTGATGACCACTTCACTACAGAAATCATGCAAAGACAGCTTGATGCAGTATGGTATCAATGCACTTTCAGAACAATCTTTTCACCAACTCATACCCAAAACTGATAATGAGTGCAAGTTATTGAGTAAAAGAATGAATATAATTTATGCCAAAACCTTTCATATTTGCAAGTTCACAAATAGCTGCCATTTTACGCAAATTTAGTGGGTATGTTGGATGGCCTAAAATGCTAATAATGAGCAGATGTACCTAAAATTCAATTGGTTCACAATTCCAATTTTTCAGAAATATCTGATTCAAACTTGCAGAAAAAATATTGGATAGCTGACAGGAAACCCTCTAGTCCGAGCGACACTTCAGTCCAAACTGGTGGTCCTGGAAAATGGTAGGTTCTGTTCTGGCTTTCTAAACTTATGCAGCAGGGCCATGTGAGATCTTCACTGCTTAAGGCCATAAAACCCGAAGATCTTTTTCTTTGCAGTCCCAATAGTTGTGCTCAGAACCTCACTCATCTCAATTGTACTTTGAAGTCATGAACAGTATTGCCTTCTTTTAACGTTTTGAATACAGTTAAAAAGCAGCTCAGCTGCAGTTCCATGATGCTGAGTTTAAGTTGATTTCCCTGTGCAGTTCTTTAGCCTCACCTGCCCATGCTTCCCTTTGTTCCAACTATTTCAAACAGCAAAAATGGATGAGAAATGCTTCTGCACAGTATATAAACTGGGACCTGTGACCTGGAAAGCAAATGCATTGACCACTACTCTAGAAAAATCAAGAGTGTTCAACATCTATATCAATCAATAATTATACCCCCAAAAGGTCTGGTTGTTAACAGGATTTATGACAAAATGATGCTGCGATTAGACAAGGAGCTTGGCGTCTCAGTCTCAGGCCCTAAAGGGCAAACTGCAAAAAGAGAACCACTTCATACACACAACAATTGCCCCACTAGTGTGCTATCAAGAAGGATGTTTCTGCCCAGTTTCAAACTGAGGACCTTTCGCATGTTAGGCGAATGTGATGACCACTACACTACAGAAACCACTGTTAAAAGG
The DNA here is from genome assembly GCF_041902795.1 of Electrophorus electricus. Lineage (NCBI taxonomy): Eukaryota > Metazoa > Chordata > Actinopteri > Gymnotiformes > Gymnotidae > Electrophorus > Electrophorus electricus. The sequence continues at coordinate 4,378,368 of NC_137498.1, forward strand.
TTCTTTGGGCTCACTCTCCAGCTTTTGCTCATTTTTGGCACTTGAAAATCATAGCTTTAAATCTGGCTAAGGAGTCTGACTTCTCAATCATTAGGATGGAAATTCTCACAACCCCACCAAAGTTCTCTTGTTTCTTACCATTTGAGGAACAGACTGTTGCTAACTAGGCATATTATGAAGAGTTTTACTTTATCTCTGTAGTTCCCTCATTGGCATATAGAGCATAACCTATTGCGCAAATTCTGTATGCTTGACATTGCCTTGCAAGGATTTTTTCTTTGCCATAGAATTGATGAAATTAACTTTTGAAATTCAGCTAATTAGCATAACCTCTGTTGGGAAACAAAATGAGAACACACTCACCAAAGTTTATGCTTCCTGTAGTAATGTTTAAGAAACTGGCTTGAATTGTCTTCACCCCATTAGGACGCAAAATTCAAACCCAGCAACCAATGTTTACTTGTTTCATTGCCTTTGAGAGACAGAATGTTACTCTCTAGGAATAATATGAAGAACTTTACCTGATCACTGGAAGCTGTTTCATTGGCATGGAAAGCAATCCCTAGTGCACAGATTCTGCATCATAAACATTGCTTTGCATGGATTTTAATTGTCAGGAGACTAGAAGGAATTTACTTTTAAGAATTAGCTAAGTAGCATAACTTATCTCTGTTAGTAGATCAAATACAGATGCACTCGTGGTGTTTCTGTTTTGTTTACTTTTGTTTGAAATACATGGATTAGCACACCCATCATGCTACAATGAGTTTTACATCATGCCTGTGACAATTGAAATCAGCCTTAAGCACAGCTCCTAAAGCACAGTCCTTGCATCACCGGAGCAAAAGTGTGCTGCATATATTGACTTTCTCAGTTTGCAAATAGAGCCCCAACAGAGAAACTACTCTTTATGTCCATACTAAGATGATAGTAATCTTCTGATCTTGAAATTTTAATTTTGCACAATGTGGAACCAAGTTGCAGAAGAAGACGTTGGGGATTTCACATGAGTTATAGTGCCAGATTTTGGAGTACAGGAATTGGAGAACTCAATCGGAGTAAGTAGGGAGTTCAAAAAATCTTTTCACTCTGCTGCAAGAAGGCCATTCGATTCCCTGATGTCTACTTCAAATACAAGAGTCAGAAACCCAAGAACCAACTACTGTTTCTGCTCAGCTTCAATTCAAGGACCTTTTACGTATAATGCAAAGGTGATGACCACTTCACTACAGAAATCATGCAAAGACTCCTTGATGCAGTATGGTATCAATGCACTTTCAGAACAATCTTTTCACCAACTCATACCCAAAACTGATAATGAGTGCAAGTTATTGAGTAAAAGAATGAATATAATTTATGCCAAAACCTTTCATATTTGCAAGTTCAGAAATAGCTGCCATTTTACGCAAATTTAGTGGGTATGTTGGATGGCCTAAAATGCTAATAATGAGCAGATGTACCTAAAATTCAAATGGTTCACAAGTCCAATTTTTCAGAAATATCTGATTCAAACTTGCAAAAAAAATATTGGTTAGCTGACAGGAAACCCTCTAGTCCGAGCGACACTTCAGGCCAAACTGCTGGTCCTGGAAAATGGTAGGTTCTGTTCTGGCTTTCTAAACTTATGCAGCAGGGCCATGTGAGATCTTCACTGCTTAAGGCCATAAAACCCAAAGATCTCTTTCTTTGCAGTCCCAATAGTTGTGCTCAGAACCTCACTCCTCTCAATTGTACTTTGAAGTCATGAGCAGTATTGCCTTCTTTTAACGTTTTGAATATAGTTAAAAAGCAGCTCAGCTGCAGTTCAATGATGATGAGTTTAAGTTGATTTCCCTGTGCAGTTCTTTAGCCTCGCCTGCCCATGCTTCCCTGTGTTCCAACTATTTCAAACAGCAAAAATGGATGAGAAATGCTTCTGCACAGTATATAAGCTGGGACCTGTAACCTGGAAAGCAAATGCATTGACCACTACTCTAGAAAAATCAAGAGTGTTCAACATCTATATCAATCAATAATTATACCCCCAAAAGGTCTGGTTGTTAACAGGATTTATGACAAAATGATGCTGCAATTAGACAAGGAGCTTGGCGTCTCAGTCTCAGGACCTAAAGGGCAAACCGCAAAAAGAGAACCACTTCATACACTGTTTACAAACAACAATTGCCCCACTAGTGTGCTATCAAGAGGGATATTTCTGCCCAGTTTCGAACTGAGGACCTTTCACGCGTTAGGCGAATGTGATGACCACTACACTACAGAAACCACTGTTAAAAGGTTCTTTGGGCTCACTCTCCAGCTTTTGCTCATTTTTGGCACTTGAAAATCATAGCTTTAAATCTGGCTAAGGAGTCTGACTTCTCAATCATTAGGATGGAAATTCTCACAACCCCACCAAAGTTCTCTTGTTTCTTACCATTTGAGGAACAGACTGTTGCTAACTAGGCATATTATGAAGAGTTTTACTTTATCTCTGTAGTTCCCTCATTGGCATATAGAGCATAACCTATTGCGCAAATTCTGTATGCTTGACATTGCCTTGCAAGGATTTTTTCTTTGCCATAGAATTGATGAAATTAACTTTTGAAATTCAGCTAATTAGCATAACCTCTGTTGGGAAACAAAATGAGAACACACTCACCAAAGTTTATGCTTCCTGTAGTAATGTTTAAGAAACTGGCTTGAATTGTCTTCACCCCATTAGGACGCAAAATTCAAACCCAGCAACCAATGTTTACTTGTTTCATTGCCTTTGAGAGACAGAATGTTACTCTCTAGGAATAATATGAAGAACTTTACCTGATCACTGGAAGCTGTTTCACTGGCATGGAAAGCAATCCCTAGTGCACAGATTCTGCATCATAAACATTGCTTTGCGTGGATTTTAATTGTCAGGAGACTAGAAGGAATTTACTTTTAAGAATTAGCTAAGTAGCATAACTTATCTCTGTTAGTAGATCAAATACAGATGCACTCGTGGTGTTTCTGTTTTGTTTACTTTTGTTTGAAATACATGGATTAGCACACCCATCATGCTACAATGAGTTTTACATCATGCCTGTGACAATTGAAATCAGCCTTAAGCACAGCTTCTAAAGCACAGTCCTTGCATCACCGGAGCAAAAGTGTGCTGCATATATTGACTTTCTCAGTTTGCAAATAGAGCCCCAACAGAGAAACTACTCTTTATGTCCATACTAAGATGATAGTAATCTTCTGATCTTGAAATTTTAATTTTGCACAATGTGGAACCAAGTTGCAGAAGAAGACGTTGGGGATTTCACATGAGTTATAGTGCCAGATTTTGGAGTACAGGAATTGGAGAACTCAATCGGAGTAAGTAGGGAGTTCAAAAAATCTTTTCACTCTGCTGCAAGAAGGCCATTCGATTCCCTGATGTCTACTTCAAATACAAGAGTCAGAAACCCAAGAACCAACTACTGTTTCTGCTCAGCTTCAATTCAAGGACCTTTTACGTATAATGCAAAGGTGATGACCACTTCACTACAGAAATCATGCAAAGACAGCTTGATGCAGTATGGTATCAATGCACTTTCAGAACAATCTTTTCACCAACTCATACCCAAAACTGATAATGAGTGCAAGTTATTGAGTAAAAGAATGAATATAATTTATGCCAAAACCTTTCATATTTGCAAGTTCACAAATAGCTGCCATTTTACGCAAATTTAGTGGGTATGTTGGATGGCCTAAAATGCTAATAATGAGCAGATGTACCTAAAATTCAAATGGTTCACAAGTCCAATTTTTCAGAAATATCTGATTCAAACTTGCAGAAAAAATATTGGTTAGCTGACAGGAAACCCTCTAGTCCGAGCGACACTTCAGTCCAAACTGCTGAACCTGGAAAATGGTAGGTTCTGTTCTGGCTTTCTAAACTTATGCAGCAGGGCCATGTGAGATCTTCACTGCTTAAGGCCATAAAACCCGAAGATCTCTTTCTTTGCAGTCCCAATTGTTGTGCTCAGAACCTCACTCCTCTCAATTGTACTTTGAAGTCATGAGCAGTATTGCCTTCTTTTAACGTTTTGAATATAGTTAAAAAGCAGCTCAGCTGCAGTTCAATGATGGTGAGTTTAAGTTGATTTCCCTGTGCAGTTCTTTAGCCTCGCCTGCCCATGCTTCCCTTTGTTCCAACTATTTCAAACAGCAAAAATGGATGAGAAATGCTTCTGCACAGTATATAAGCTGGGACCTGTAACCTGGAAAGCAAATGCATTGACCACTACTCTAGAAAAATCAAGAGTGTTCAACATCTATATCAATCAATAATTATACCCCCAAAAGGTCTGGTTGTTAACAGGATTTATGACAAAATGATGCTGCGATTAGACAAGGAGCTTGGCGTCTCAGTCTCAGGACCTAAAGGGCAAACTGCAAAAAGACAACCACTTCATACACTGTTTACAAACAACAATTGCCCTACTAGTGTGCTATCAAGAGGGATGTTTCTGCCCAGTTTCGAACTGAGGACCTTTCGCATGTTAGGCGAATGTGATGACCACTACACTACAGAAACCACTGTTAAAAGAGTCTTTGGGCTCACTCTCCAGCTTTTGCTCATTTTTGGCACTTGAAAATCATAGCTTTAAATCTGGCTAAGGAGTCTGACTTCTCAATCATTAGGATGGAAATTCTCACAACCCCACCAAAGTTCTCTTGTTTCTTACCATTTGAGGAACAGACTGTTGCTAACTAGGCATATTATGAAGAGTTTTACTTTATCTCTGTAGTTCCCTCATTGGCATATAGAGCATAACCTATTGCGCAAATTCTGTATGCTTGACATTGCCTTGCAAGGATTTTTTCTTTGCCATAGAATTGATGAAATTAACTTTTGAAATTCAGCTAATTAGCATAACCTCTGTTGGGAAACAAAATGAGAACACACTCACCAAAGTTTATGCTTCCTGTAGTAATGTTTAAGAAACTGGCTTGAATTGTCTTCACCCCATTAGGACGCAAAATTCAAACCCAGCAACCAATGTTTACTTGTTTCATTGCCTTTGAGAGACAGAATGTTACTCTCTAGGAATAATATGAAGAACTTTACCTGATCACTGGAAGCTGTTTCACTGGCATGGAAAGCAATCCCTAGTGCACAGATTCTGCATCATAAACATTGCTTTGCGTGGATTTTAATTGTCAGGAGACTAGAAGGAATTTACTTTTAAGAATTAGCTAAGTAGCATAACTTATCTCTGTTAGTAGATCAAATACAGATGCACTCGTGGTGTTTCTGTTTTGTTTACTTTTGTTTGAAATACATGGATTAGCACACCCATCATGCTACAATGAGTTTTACATCATGCCTGTGACAATTGAAATCAGCCTTAAGCACAGCTTCTAAAGCACAGTCCTTGCATCACCGGAGCAAAAGTGTGCTGCATATATTGACTTTCTCAGTTTGCAAATAGAGCCCCAACAGAGAAACTACTCTTTATGTCCATACTAAGATGATAGTAATCTTCTGATCTTGAAATTTTAATTTTGCACAATGTGGAACCAAGTTGCAGAAGAAGACGTTGGGGATTTCACATGAGTTATAGTGCCAGATTTTGGAGTACAGGAATTGGAGAACTCAATCGGAGTAAGTAGGGAGTTCAAAAAATCTTTTCACTCTGCTGCAAGAAGGCCATTCGATTCCCTGATGTCTACTTCAAATACAAGAGTCAGAAACCCAAGAACCAACTACTGTTTCTGCTCAGCTTCAATTCAAGGACCTTTTACGTATAATGCAAAGGTGATGACCACTTCACTACAGAAATCATGCAAAGACAGCTTGATGCAGTATGGTATCAATGCACTTTCAGAACAATCTTTTCACCAACTCATACCCAAAACTGATAATGAGTGCAAGTTATTGAGTAAAAGAATGAATATAATTTATGCCAAAACCTTTCATATTTGCAAGTTCACAAATAGCTGCCATTTTACGCAAATTTAGTGGGTATGTTGGATGGCCTAAAATGCTAATAATGAGCAGATGTACCTAAAATTCAAATGGTTCACAAGTCCAATTTTTCAGAAATATCTGATTCAAACTTGCAGAAAAAATATTGGTTAGCTGACAGGAAACCCTCTAGTCCGAGCGACACTTCAGTCCAAACTGCTGAACCTGGAAAATGGTAGGTTCTGTTCTGGCTTTCTAAACTTATGCAGCAGGGCCATGTGAGATCTTCACTGCTTAAGGCCATAAAACCCGAAGATCTCTTTCTTTGCAGTCCCAATTGTTGTGCTCAGAACCTCACTCCTCTCAATTGTACTTTGAAGTCATGAGCAGTATTGCCTTCTTTTAACGTTTTGAATATAGTTAAAAAGCAGCTCAGCTGCAGTTCAATGATGGTGAGTTTAAGTTGATTTCCCTGTGCAGTTCTTTAGCCTCGCCTGCCCATGCTTCCCTTTGTTCCAACTATTTCAAACAGCAAAAATGGATGAGAAATGCTTCTGCACAGTATATAAGCTGGGACCTGTAACCTGGAAAGCAAATGCATTGACCACTACTCTAGAAAAATCAAGAGTGTTCAACATCTATATCAATCAATAATTATACCCCCAAAAGGTCTGGTTGTTAACAGGATTTATGACAAAATGATGCTGCGATTAGACAAGGAGCTTGGCGTCTCAGTCTCAGGACCTAAAGGGCAAACTGCAAAAAGACAACCACTTCATACACTGTTTACAAACAACAATTGCCCTACTAGTGTGCTATCAAGAGGGATGTTTCTGCCCAGTTTCGAACTGAGGACCTTTCGCATGTTAGGCGAATGTGATGACCACTACACTACAGAAACCACTGTTAAAAGAGTCTTTGGGCTCACTCTCCAGCTTTTGCTCATTTTTGGCACTTGAAAATCATAGCTTTAAATCTGGCTAAGGAGTCTGACTTCTCAATCATTAGGATGGAAATTCTCACAACCCCACCAAAGTTCTCTTGTTTCTTACCATTTGAGGAACAGACTGTTGCTAACTAGGCATATTATGAAGAGTTTTACTTTATCTCTGTAGTTCCCTCATTGGCATATAGAGCATAACCTATTGCGCAAATTCTGTATGCTTGACATTGCCTTGCAAGGATTTTTTCTTTGCCATAGAATTGATGAAATTAACTTTTGAAATTCAGCTAATTAGCATAACCTCTGTTGGGAAACAAAATGAGAACACACTCACCAAAGTTTATGCTTCCTGTAGTAATGTTTAAGAAACTGGCTTGAATTGTCTTCACCCCATTAGGACGCAAAATTCAAACCCAGCAACCAATGTTTACTTGTTTCATTGCCTTTGAGAGACAGAATGTTACTCTCTAGGAATAATATGAAGAACTTTACCTGATCACTGGAAGCTGTTTCACTGGCATGGAAAGCAATCCCTAGTGCACAGATTCTGCATCATAAACATTGCTTTGCATGGATTTTAATTGTCAGGAGACTAGAAGGAATTTACTTTTAAGAATTAGCTAAGTAGCATAACTTATCTCTGTTAGTAGATCAAATACAGATGCACTCGTGGTGTTTCTGTTTTGTTTACTTTTGTTTGAAATACATGGATTAGCACACCCATCATGCTACAATGAGTTTTACATCATGCCTGTGACAATTGAAATCAGCCTTAAGCACAGCTCCTAAAGCACAGTCCTTGCATCACCGGAGCAAAAGTGTGCTGCATATATTGACTTTCTCAGTTTGCAAATAGAGCCCCAACAGAGAAACTACTCTTTATGTCCATACTAAGATGATAGTAATCTTCTGATCTTGAAATTTTAATTTTGCACAATGTGGAACCAAGTTGCAGAAGAAGACGTTGGGGATTTCACATGAGTTATAGTGCCAGATTTTGGAGTACAGGAATTGGAGAACTCAATCGGAGTAAGTAGGGAGTTCAAAAAATCTTTTCACTCTGCTGCAAGAAGGCCATTCGATTCCCTGATGTCTACTTCAAATACAAGAGTCAGAAACCCAAGAACCAACTACTGTTTCTGCTCAGCTTCAATTCAAGGACCTTTTACGTATAATGCAAAGGTGATGACCACTTCACTACAGAAATCATGCAAAGACTCCTTGATGCAGTATGGTATCAATGCACTTTCAGAACAATCTTTTCACCAACTCATACCCAAAACTGATAATGAGTGCAAGTTATTGAGTAAAAGAATGAATATAATTTATGCCAAAACCTTTCATATTTGCAAGTTCAGAAATAGCTGCCATTTTACGCAAATTTAGTGGGTATGTTGGATGGCCTAAAATGCTAATAATGAGCAGATGTACCTAAAATTCAAATGGTTCACAAGTCCAATTTTTCAGAAATATCTGATTCAAACTTGCAAAAAAAATATTGGTTAGCTGACAGGAAACCCTCTAGTCCGAGCGACACTTCAGGCCAAACTGCTGGTCCTGGAAAATGGTAGGTTCTGTTCTGGCTTTCTAAACTTATGCAGCAGGGCCATGTGAGATCTTCACTGCTTAAGGCCATAAAACCCAAAGATCTCTTTCTTTGCAGTCCCAATAGTTGTGCTCAGAACCTCACTCCTCTCAATTGTACTTTGAAGTCATGAGCAGTATTGCCTTCTTTTAACGTTTTGAATATAGTTAAAAAGCAGCTCAGCTGCAGTTCAATGATGGTGAGTTTAAGTTGATTTCCCTGTGCAGTTCTTTAGCCTCGCCTGCCCATGCTTCCCTGTGTTCCAACTATTTCAAACAGCAAAAATGGATGAGAAATGCTTCTGCACAGTATATAAGCTGGGACCTGTAACCTGGAAAGCAAATGCATTGACCACTACTCTAGAAAAATCAAGAGTGTTCAACATCTATATCAATCAATAATTATACCCCCAAAAGGTCTGGTTGTTAACAGGATTTATGACAAAATGATGCTGCAATTAGACAAGGAGCTTGGCGTCTCAGTCTCAGGACCTAAAGGGCAAACCGCAAAAAGAGAACCACTTCATACACTGTTTACAAACAACAATTGCCCCACTAGTGTGCTATCAAGAGGGATATTTCTGCCCAGTTTCGAACTGAGGACCTTTCACGCATTAGGCGAATGTGATGACCACTACACTACAGAAACCACTGTTAAAAGGTTCTTTGGGCTCACTCTCCAGCTTTTGCTCATTTTTGGCACTTGAAAATCATAGCTTTAAATGTGGCTAAGGAGTCTGACTTCTCAATCATTAGGATGGAAATTCTCACAACCCCACCAAAGTTCTCTTGTTTCTTACCATTTGAGGAACAGACTGTTGCTAACTAGGCATATTATGAAGAGTTTTACTTTATCTCTGTAGTTCCCTCATTGGCATATAGAGCATAACCTATTGCGCAAATTCTGTATGCTTGACATTGCCTTGCAAGGATTTTTTCTTTGCCATAGAATTGATGAAATTAACTTTTGAAATTCAGCTAATTAGCATAACCTCTGTTGGGAAACAAAATGAGAACACACTCACCAAAGTTTATGCTTCCTGTAGTAATGTTTAAGAAACTGGCTTGAATTGTCTTCACCCCATTAGGACGCAAAATTCAAACCCAGCAACCAATGTTTACTTGTTTCATTGCCTTTGAGAGACAGAATGTTACTCTCTAGGAATAATATGAAGAACTTTACCTGATCACTGGAAGCTGTTTCACTGGCATGGAAAGCAATCCCTAGTGCACAGATTCTGCATCATAAACATTGCTTTGCGTGGATTTTAATTGTCAGGAGACTAGAAGGAATTTACTTTTAAGAATTAGCTAAGTAGCATAACTTATCTCTGTTAGTAGATCAAATACAGATGCACTCGTGGTGTTTCTGTTTTGTTTACTTTTGTTTGAAATACATGGATTAGCACACCCATCATGCTACAATGAGTTTTACATCATGCCTGTGACAATTGAAATCAGCCTTAAGCACAGCTTCTAAAGCACAGTCCTTGCATCACCGGAGCAAAAGTGTGCTGCATATATTGACTTTCTCAGTTTGCAAATAGAGCCCCAACAGAGAAACTACTCTTTATGTCCATACTAAGATGATAGTAATCTTCTGATCTTGAAATTTTAATTTTGCACAATGTGGAACCAAGTTGCAGAAGAAGACGTTGGGGATTTCACATGAGTTATAGTGCCAGATTTTGGAGTACAGGAATTGGAGAACTCAATCGGAGTAAGTAGGGAGTTCAAAAAATCTTTTCACTCTGCTGCAAGAAGGCCATTCGATTCCCTGATGTCTACTTCAAATACAAGAGTCAGAAACCCAAGAACCAACTACTGTTTCTGCTCAGCTTCAATTCAAGGACCTTTTACGTATAATGCAAAGGTGATGACCACTTCACTACAGAAATCATGCAAAGACAGCTTGATGCAGTATGGTATCAATGCACTTTCAGAACAATCTTTTCACCAACTCATACCCAAAACTGATAATGAGTGCAAGTTATTGAGTAAAAGAATGAATATAATTTATGCCAAAACCTTTCATATTTGCAAGTTCACAAATAGCTGCCATTTTACGCAAATTTAGTGGGTATGTTGGATGGCCTAAAATGCTAATAATGAGCAGATGTACCTAAAATTCAAATGGTTCACAAGTCCAATTTTTCAGAAATATCTGATTCAAACTTGCAGAAAAAATATTGGTTAGCTGACAGGAAACCCTCTAGTCCGAGCGACACTTCAGTCCAAACTGCTGAACCTGGAAAATGGTAGGTTCTGTTCTGGCTTTCTAAACTTATGCAGCAGGGCCATGTGAGATCTTCACTGCTTAAGGCCATAAAACCCGAAGATCTCTTTCTTTGCAGTCCCAATTGTTGTGCTCAGAACCTCACTCCTCTCAATTGTACTTTGAAGTCATGAGCAGTATTGCCTTCTTTTAACGTTTTGAATATAGTTAAAAAGCAGCTCAGCTGCAGTTCAATGATGGTGAGTTTAAGTTGATTTCCCTGTGCAGTTCTTTAGCCTCGCCTGCCCATGCTTCCCTTTGTTCCAACTATTTCAAACAGCAAAAATGGATGAGAAATGCTTCTGCACAGTATATAAGCTGGGACCTGTAACCTGGAAAGCAAATGCATTGACCACTACTCTAGAAAAATCAAGAGTGTTCAACATCTATATCAATCAATAATTATACCCCCAAAAGGTCTGGTTGTTAACAGGATTTATGACAAAATGATGCTGCGATTAGACAAGGAGCTTGGCGTCTCAGTCTCAGGACCTAAAGGGCAAACTGCAAAAAGACAACCACTTCATACACTGTTTACAAACAACAATTGCCCTACTAGTGTGCTATCAAGAGGGATGTTTCTGCCCAGTTTCGAACTGAGGACCTTTCGCATGTTAGGCGAATGTGATGACCACTACACTACAGAAACCACTGTTAAAAGAGTCTTTGGGCTCACTCTCCAGCTTTTGCTCATTTTTGGCACTTGAAAATCATAGCTTTAAATCTGGCTAAGGAGTCTGACTTCTCAATCATTAGGATGGAAATTCTCACAACCCCACCAAAGTTCTCTTGTTTCTTACCATTTGAGGAACAGACTGTTGCTAACTAGGCATATTATGAAGAGTTTTACTTTATCTCTGTAGTTCCCTCATTGGCATATAGAGCATAACCTATTGCGCAAATTCTGTATGCTTGACATTGCCTTGCAAGGATTTTTTCTTTGCCATAGAATTGATGAAATTAACTTTTGAAATTCAGCTAATTAGCATAACCTCTGTTGGGAAACAAAATGAGAACACACTCACCAAAGTTTATGCTTCCTGTAGTAATGTTTAAGAAACTGGCTTGAATTGTCTTCACCCCATTAGGACGCAAAATTCAAACCCAGCAACCAATGTTTACTTGTTTCATTGCCTTTGAGAGACAGAATGTTACTCTCTAGGAATAATATGAAGAACTTTACCTGATCACTGGAAGCTGTTTCACTGGCATGGAAAGCAATCCCTAGTGCACAGATTCTGCATCATAAACATTGCTTTGCATGGATTTTAATTGTCAGGAGACTAGAAGGAATTTACTTTTAAGAATTAGCTAAGTAGCATAACTTATCTCTGTTAGTAGATCAAATACAGATGCACTCGTGGTGTTTCTGTTTTGTTTACTTTTGTTTGAAATACATGGATTAGCACACCCATCATGCTACAATGAGTTTTACATCATGCCTGTGACAATTGAAATCAGCCTTAAGCACAGCTCCTAAAGCACAGTCCTTGCATCACCAGAGCAAAAGTGTGCTGCATATATTGACTTTCTCAGTTTGCAAATAGAGCCCCAACAGAGAAACTACTCTTTATGTCCATACTAAGATGATAGTAATCTTCTGATCTTGAAATTTTAATTTTGCACAATGTGGAACCAAGTTGCAGAAGAAGACGTTGGGGATTTCACATGAGTTATAGTGCCAGATTTTGGAGTACAGGAATTGGAGAACTCAATCGGAGTAAGTAGGGAGTTCAAAAAATCTTTTCACTCTGCTGCAAGAAGGCCATTCGATTCCCTGATGTCTACTTCAAATACAAGAGTTAGAAACCCAAGAACCAACTACTGTTTCTGCTCAGCTTCAATTCAAGGACCTTTTACGTATAATGCAAAGGTGATGACCACTTCACTACAGAAATCATGCAAAGACTCCTTGATGCAGTATGGTATCAATGCACTTTCAGAACAATCTTTTCACCAACTCATACCCAAAACTGATAATGAGTGCAAGTTATTGAGTAAAAGAATGAATATAATTTATGCCAAAACCTTTCATATTTGCAAGTTCACAAATAGCTGCCATTTTACGCAAATTTAGTGGGTATGTTGGATGGCCTAAAATGCTAATAATGAGCAGATGTACCTAAAATTCAAATGGTTCACAAGTCCAATTTTTCAGAAATATCTGATTCAAACTTGCAGAAAAAATATTGGTTAGCTGACAGGAAACCCTATAGTCCGAGCGACACTTCAGTCCAAACTGCTGGTCCTGGAAAATGGTAGGTTCTGTTCTGGCTTTCTAAACTTATGCAGCAGGGCCATGTGAGATCTTCACTGCTTAAGGCCATAAAACCCGAAGATCTCTTTCTTTGCAGTCCCAATAGTTGTGCTCAGAACCTCACTCCTCTCAATTGTACTTTGAAGTCATGAGCAGTATTGCCTTCTTTTAACGTTTTGAATATAGTTAAAAAGCAGCTCAGCTGCAGTTCAATGATGGTGAGTTTAAGTTGATTTCCCTGTGCAGTTCTTTAGCCTCGCCTGCCCATGCTTCCCTTTGTTCCAACTATTTCAAACAGCAAAAATGGATGAGAAATGCTTCTGCACAGTATATAAGCTGGGACCTGTAACCTGGAAAGCAAATGCATTGACCACTACTCTAGAAAAATCAAGAGTGTTCAACATCTATATCAATCAATAATTATACCCCCAAAAGGTCTGGTTGTTAACAGGATTTATGACAAAATGATGCTGCAATTAGACAAGGAGCTTGGCGTCTCAGTCTCAGGACCTAAAGGGGAAACTGCAAAAAGAGAACCACTTCATACACTGTTTACAAACAACAATTGCCCCACTAGTGTGCTATCAAGAGGGATGTTTCTGCCCAGTTTCGAACTGAGGACCTTTCGCGTGTTAGGCGAATGTGATGACCACTACACTACAGAAACCACTGTTAAAAGGTTCTTTGGGCTCACTCTCCAGCTTTTGCTCATTTTTGGCACTTGAAAATCATAGCTTTAAATCTGGCTAAGGAGTCTGACTTCTCAATCATTAGGATGGAAATTCTCACAACCCCACCAAAGTTCTCTTGTTTCTTACCATTTGAGGAACAGACTGTTGCTAACTAGGCATATTATGAAGAGTTTTACTTTATCTCTGTAGTTCCCTCATTGGCATATAGAGCATAACCTATTGCGCAAATTCTGTATGCTTGACATTGCCTTGCAAGGATTTTTTCTTTGCCATAGAATTGATGAAATTAACTTTTGAAATTCAGCTAATTAGCATAACCTCTGTTGGGAAACAAAATGAGAACACACTCACCAAAGTTTATGCTTCCTGTAGTAATGTTTAAGAAACTGGCTTGAATTGTCTTCACCCCATTAGGACGCAAAATTCAAACCCAGCAACCAATGTTTACTTGTTTCATTGCCTTTGAGAGACAGAATGTTACTCTCTAGGAATAATATGAAGAACTTTACCTGATCACTGGAAGCTGTTTCACTGGCATGGAAAGCAATCCCTAGTGCACAGATTCTGTATCATAAACATTGCTTTGCATGGATTTTAATTGTCAGGAGACTAGAAGGAATTTACTTTTAAGAATTAGCTAAGTAGCATAACTTATCTCTGTTAGTAGATCAAATACAGATGCACTCGTGGTGTTTCTGTTTTGTTTACTTTTGTTTGAAATACATGGATTAGCACACCCATCATGCTACAATGAGTTTTACATCATGCCTGTGACAATTGAAATCAGCCTTAAGCACAGCTCCTAAAGCACAGTCCTTGCATCACCGGAGCAAAAGTGTGCTGCATATATTGACTTTCTCAGTTTGCAAATAGAGCCCCAACAGAGAAACTACTCTTTATGTCCATACTAAGATGATAGTAATCTTCTGATCTTGAAATTTTAATTTTGCACAATGTGGAACCAAGTTGCAGAAGAAGACGTTGGGGATTTCACATGAGTTATAGTGCCAGATTTTGGAGTACAGGAATTGGAGAACTCAATCGGAGTAAGTAGGGAGTTCAAAAAATCTTTTCACTCTGCTGCAAGAAGGCCATTCGATTCCCTGATGTCTACTTCAAATACAAGAGTCAGAAACCCAAGAACCAACTACTGTTTCTGCTCAGCTTCAATTCAAGGACCTTTTACGTATAATGCAAAGGTGATGACCACTTCACTACAGAAATCATGCAAAGACAGCTTGATGCAGTATGGTATCAATGCACTTTCAGAACAATCTTTTCACCAACTCATACCCAAAACTGATAATGAGTGCAAGTTATTGAGTAAAAGAATGAATATAATTTATGCCAAAACCTTTCATATTTGCAAGTTCACAAATAGCTGCCATTTTACGCAAATTTAGTGGGTATGTTGGATGGCCTAAAATGCTAATAATGAGCAGATGTACCTAAAATTCAAATGGTTCACAAGTCCAATTTTTCAGAAATATCTGATTCAAACTTGCAGAAAAAATATTGGTTAGCTGACAGGAAACCCTCTAGTCCGAGCGACACTTCAGTCCAAACTGCTGGTCCTGGAAAATGGTAGGTTCTGTTCTGGCTTTCTAAACTTATGCAGCAGGGCCATGTGAGATCTTCACTGCTTAAGGCCATAAAACCCGAAGATCTCTTTCTTTGCAGTCCCAATAGTTGTGCTCAGAACCTCACTCCTCTCAATTGTACTTTGAAGTCATGAGCAGTATTGCCTTCTTTTAACGTTTTGAATATAGTTAAAAAGCAGCTCAGCTGCAGTTCAATGATGGTGAGTTTAAGTTGATTTCCCTGTGCAGTTCTTTAGCCTCGCCTGCCCATGCTTCCCTTTGTTCCAACCATTTTATACAGTAAACACCAAAAATGGATGAAAGAGAAATGCTTCTGCACAGTATGGAAGCTGGGACATGTGACCTGGAAAGCAAATGCAATGACCACTACTCTAGACAAATCAAGAGAGTTCAAGATCTATATCAATCAATAATGATCCCCCTAAAAGGTCTTTTAGTCAACAGGATTTATGACAAAATGATGTTGCGATTAGACAAGGAGCTTGGTGCCTCAGTCTGAGGACCTAAAGGGCAAACCGCACAAAGAGTCTCCCACTTGATACACTGCTTACAAAAAGCACGTGCCCAACTACTGTGCTATCAAGAGGGATGTTTCTGCCAGGTATGGAACAGAGGACCTTTCTCGTGTTAGGCGAACATGCTGAGCACTCCACTACAGAAACCACTTTAAAATGCTTCTTTGCCTCTCCAGCTTTTGCTCATTTTTGGGGCTTGAAAATCATAGCTTTAAATCTGGCTAAGCAGTATGACTTCTCAAGCATTAGGATGAAAATTCAGACAACCCCACCAAAGTTCTCTTGTTTCCTACCCTTTTAGAAACAGACTGTTGCTAACTAGGCATAATATGAAGAGTTTTACTTTATCTCTGTAGTTCTCTCATTGGCATATAGAGCATAACCTATTGCACAAATTGTGTATGCTTGATATTGCCTTGCAAGGATTTGTTCTTTGCCATAGACTTGATGAAAGAAACTTTTAAATTTCAGCTAATTAGCATAACCTCTGTTAGGAAACAAAACGAGAACACACTCACTGAAGTTTATGCTTGAAAGACTTGAATTAGCATAGCCATTATGCTATGAGTTTTAATTAATCAGCTTGGCCATTAATTAAGGAGCCTGACTTTTTTCTGTGAAGAACAGCTCTCCATTCAATTGAAAGGACAGCAGTTACACATCTACCAAGAGTTGTGTTTCTGCCTGGTATCGAGCCAGGGACCTTTCGCGTGTGAGGCCAACGTGATAACCACTACACTACAGAAACCCTACAGCACTGGCCGTTCAGGATCAGCCCAGCATTTCCTCCTTTTTGGTGCCTGCAAGGCATAGTTTAAAAACTGGCTTGAATTGTCTTCTCCCCGTTAGGACGCAAAATTCAATCCCACCAAGCAATGTTTTCTTGTTTCATTGCCTTTGAGAGACAGAATGTTACTCCCTAGGAATAATATGAAGAGCTTTACCGGATCACTGTAGGCTTATTCATTGGCATGGAAAGCAGTCCCTAGTGCACAAATTCTGCATCATTAACATTGCTTTGCATAGATTTTAATTGTCAGGAGACTATAAGGATGTTACTTTTAAGAATTAGCTAAGTAGCATAACTTATCTCTGTTAGGAGATCAAATACAGATGCACTCGTGGAGTTTCTGTTTTGTTTAATTTTGTTTGAAATACATGGATTAGCACACCCATCATGCTACAATGAGTTTTACATCATCCCTGTGACAATTGAAATCAGCCTTAAACACAGCTCCTAAAGCACAGTCCTTGCATCACCGGAGGACAAGCCTGCTGCATATATTGACTTTCTCGGTTTGCAAATGGAGACAGTGATGGGATATTTTTTTCCAACAGAGAAGCTACTCTTTATGTCCATACTAAGATGCTAGTAATCTTCTGATCTTGAAATTTCCATTTTGCACAATGTAGAACCAAGTTGCAGACGAAGAGGTTAGGGATTTCACATGCGTTATAGTGCCGGAGTTTGGAGTACAGGACTTAGAGAACTCAATTGGAGTAACTAGGGAGTTCAGAAAATCATTTCCCTCTGCTGCAAGAAGGCCATTCGATTCCCTGGTGTCTACTTCAAATAGAAGACACAGAAACCAAAGAACAAGCTAATGTTTCTGCTCAGCTTCAATTCAAGGTCCTTTCACACATAATGCAAACGTGATGACCAATTCACTACAGACACCATGCAAAAATGCCTTGATGCAGTATGGTATCACTGCAATTTCAGAACAATTTTTTCACCAGCTCATCCCCAAAACTGAAAATGTGTGCAAATTATTTAGGAGAAAGAATGAACATCATTTATGCCAAAACCTTTCATATTTGGAAGTTCACAAATAGCTGCCATTTTATGCAAATTTCGTGGGTATGTTGGATGGCCTAAAATGCGTTTCATGAGCAGACGTAACTAAAATTCAAATGGTTCACAATTGTAATTTTCAGAAATATCTGATTCAAACTGTCAGAAAAAAATGCTGTTTAGCTGAAAGGGAACCCTCTAGTCCGACCTACACATCAGTCGAAACTGGTGGTCCTGGAAAATTGTAGGTTCTGTTCTTGCTTTCTAAACCTATGTAGCAGGGCCGTGTGAGCTCTTCACTGCTTAAGGCCATAAAAACCGAAGATCTCTTTCATTGCAGTCCCAATAGTTGTCCTCAGAACCTCACTCCTCTCAATTCTACCTTGAAGTCATGAACAGTATTTCCTTCTTTTACCATTTTGAGTGCAGTTAAAAAGCAGCTCAGCTGCAGTTCCATGATGCTGAGTTTAAGTTGATTTCCCTGTGCAGTTCTTTAGCCTCGCCTGCCCATGCTTCCCTTTGTTCCAACCATTTTATACAGTAAACACCAAAAATGGATGAAAGAGAAATGCTTCTGCACAGTATGGAAGCTGGGACATGTGACCTGGAAAGCAAATGCAATGACCACTACTCTAGACAAATCAAGAGAGTTCAAGATCTATATCAATCAATAATGATCCCCCTAAAAGGTCTTTTAGTCAACAGGATTTATGACAAAATGATGTTGCGATTAGACAAGGAGCTTGGTGCCTCAGTCTGAGGACCTAAAGGGCAAACCGCACAAAGAGTCTCCCACTTGATACACTGCTTACAAAAAGCACGTGCCCAACTACTGTGCTATCAAGAGGGATGTTTCTGCCAGGTATGGAACAGAGGACCTTTCTCGTGT
Source organism: Electrophorus electricus (assembly GCF_041902795.1). Classification (NCBI taxonomy): domain Eukaryota; kingdom Metazoa; phylum Chordata; class Actinopteri; order Gymnotiformes; family Gymnotidae; genus Electrophorus; species Electrophorus electricus. Next base: position 4,396,830 of record NC_137498.1, read on the forward strand.
TAGGCGAACATGCTGAGCACTACACTACAGAAACCACTTTAAAATGCTTCTTTGCCTCTCCAGCTTTTGCTCATTTTTGGGGCTTGAAAATCATAGCTTTAAATCTGGCTAAGCAGTATGACTTCTCAAGCATTAGGATGAAAATTCAGACAACCCCACCAAAGTTCTCTTGTTTCCTACCCTTTTAGAAACAGACTGTTGCTAACTAGGCATAATATGAAGAGTTTTACTTTATCTCTGTAGTTCTCTCATTGGCATATAGAGCATAACCTATTGCACAAATTGTGTATGCTTGATATTGCCTTGCAAGGATTTGTTCTTTGCCATAGACTTGATGAAAGAAACTTTTAAATTTCAGCTAATTAGCATAACCTCTGTTAGGAAACAAAACGAGAACACACTCACTGAAGTTTATGCTTGAAAGACTTGAATTAGCATAGCCATTATGCTATGAGTTTTAATTAATCAGCTTGGCCATTAATTAAGGAGCCTGACTTTTTTCTGTGAAGAACAGCTCTCCATTCAATTGAAAGGACAGCAGTTACACATCTACCAAGAGTTGTGTTTCTGCCTGGTATCGAGCCAGGGACCTTTCGCGTGTGAGGCCAACGTGATAACCACTACACTACAGAAACCCTACAGCACTGGCCGTTCAGGATCAGCCCAGCATTTCCTCCTTTTTGGTGCCTGCAAGGCATAGTTTAAAAACTGGCTTGAATTGTCTTCTCCCCGTTAGGACGCAAAATTCAATCCCACCAAGCAATGTTTTCTTGTTTCATTGCCTTTGAGAGACAGAATGTTACTCCCTAGGAATAATATGAAGAGCTTTACCGGATCACTGTAGGCTTATTCATTGGCATGGAAAGCAGTCCCTAGTGCACAAATTCTGCATCATTAACATTGCTTTGCATAGATTTTAATTGTCAGGAGACTATAAGGATGTTACTTTTAAGAATTAGCTAAGTAGCATAACTTATCTCTGTTAGGAGATCAAATACAGATGCACTCGTGGAGTTTCTGTTTTGTTTAATTTTGTTTGAAATACATGGATTAGCACACCCATCATGCTACAATGAGTTTTACATCATCCCTGTGACAATTGAAATCAGCCTTAAACACAGCTCCTAAAGCACAGTCCTTGCATCACCGGAGGACAAGCCTGCTGCATATATTGACTTTCTCGGTTTGCAAATGGAGACAGTGATGGGATATTTTTTTCCAACAGAGAAGCTACTCTTTATGTCCATACTAAGATGCTAGTAATCTTCTGATCTTGAAATTTCCATTTTGCACAATGTAGAACCAAGTTGCAGACGAAGAGGTTAGGGATTTCACATGCGTTATAGTGCCGGAGTTTGGAGTACAGGACTTGGAGAACTCAATTGGAGTAACTAGGGAGTTCAGAAAATCATTTCCCTCTGCTGCAAGAAGGCCATTCGATTCCCTGGTGTCTACTTCAAATAGAAGACACAGAAACCAAAGAACCAGCTAATGTTTCTGCTCAGCTTCAATTCAAGGTCCTTTCACACATAATGCAAACGTGATGACCAATTCACTACAGACACCATGCAAAAATGCCTTGATGCAGTATGGTATCACTGCAATTTCAGAACAATTTTTTCACCAGCTCATCCCCAAAACTGAAAATGTGTGCAAATTATTTAGGAGAAAGAATGAACATCATTTATGCCAAAACCTTTCATATTTGGAAGTTCACAAATAGCTGCCATTTTATGCAAATTTCGTGGGTATGTTGGATGGCCTAAAATGCGTTTCATGAGCAGACGTAACTAAAATTCAAATGGTTCACAATTGTAATTTTCAGAAATATCTGATTCAAACTGTCAGAAAAAAATGCTGTTTAGCTGAAAGGGAACCCTCTAGTCCGACCTACACATCAGTCGAAACTGGTGGTCCTGGAAAATTGTAGGTTCTGTTCTTGCTTTCTAAACCTATGTAGCAGGGCCGTGTGAGCTCTTCACTGCTTAAGGCCATAAAAACCGAAGATCTCTTTCATTGCAGTCCCAATAGTTGTCCTCAGAACCTCACTCCTCTCAATTCTACCTTGAAGTCATGAACAGTATTTCCTTCTTTTACCATTTTGAGTGCAGTTAAAAAGCAGCTCAGCTGCAGTTCCATGATGCTGAGTTTAAGTTGATTTCCCTGTGCAGTTCTTTAGCCTCGCCTGCCCATGCTTCCCTTTGTTCCAACCATTTTATACAGTAAACACCAAAAATGGATGAAAGAGAAATGCTTCTGCACAGTATGGAAGCTGGGACATGTGACCTGGAAAGCAAATGCAATGACCACTACTCTAGACAAATCAAGAGAGTTCAAGATCTATATCAATCAATAATGATCCCCCAAAAAGGTCTTTTAGTCAACTGGATTTATGACAAAATGATGTTGCGATTAGACAAGGAGCTTGGTGCCTCAGTCTGAGGACCTAAAGGGCAAACCGCACAAAGAGTCTCCCACTTGATACACTGCTTACAAAATGCACGTGCCCAACTACTGTGCTATCAAGAGGGATGTTTCTGCCAGGTATGGAACAGAGGACCTTTCTCGTGTTAGGCGAACATGCTGAGCACTACACTACATAAACCACTTTAAAATGCTTCTTTGCCTCTCCAGCGTTTGCTCATTTTTGGGGCTTGAAAATCATAGCTTTAAATCTGGCTAAGCAGTATGACTTCTCAAGCATTAGGATGAAAATTCAGACAACCCCACCAAAGTTCTCTTGTTTCCTACCCTTTTAGAAACAGACTGTTGCTATCTAGGCATAATATGAAGAGTTTTACTTTATCTCTGAAGTTCTCTCATTGGCATATAGAGCATAACCTATTGCACAAATTGTGTATGCTTGATATTGCCTTGCAAGGATTTGTTCTTTGCCATAGACTTGATGAAAGTAACGTTTAAATTTCAGCTAATTAGCGTAACCTCTGTTAGGAAACAAAACGAGAACACACTCACTGAAGTTTATGCTTGAAAGACTTGAATTAGCATAACCATTATGCTATGAGTTTTAATTAATCAGCTTGGCCAATAATTAAGGAGCCTGACTTTTTTCTGTGAAGAACAGCTCTCCATTCAATTGAAAGGACAGCAGTTACACATCTACCAAGAGTTGTGTTTCTGCCTGGTATCGAGCCAGGGACCTTTCGCGTGTGAGGCGAACGTGATAACCACTACACTACAGAAACCCTACAGCACCGGCCGTTCAGGATCAGCCCAGCATTTCCTCCTTTTTGGTGCCTGCAAGGCATAGTTTAAAAACTGGCTTGAATTGTCTTCTCCCCGTTAGGACGCAAAATTCAATCCCACCAAGCAATGTTTTCTTGTTTCATTGCCTTTGAGAGACAGAATGTTACTCCCTAGGAATAATATGAAGAGCTTTACCGGATCACTGTAGGCTTATTCATTGGCATGGAAAGCAGTCCCTAGTGCACAAATTCTGCATCATTAACATTGCTTTGCATAGATTTTAATTGTCAGGAGACTATAAGGATGTTACTTTTAAGAATTAGCTAAGTAGCATAACTTATCTCTGTTAGGAGATCAAATACAGATGCACTCGTGGAGTTTCTGTTTTGTTTAATTTTGTTTGAAATACATGGATTAGCACACCCATCATGCTACAATGAGTTTTACATCATCCCTGTGACAATTGAAATCAGCCTTAAACACAGCTCCTAAAGCACAGTCCTTGCATCACCGGAGGACAAGCCTGCTGCATATATTGACTTTCTCGGTTTGCAAATGGAGACAGTGATGGGATATTTTTTTCCAACAGAGAAGCTACTCTTTATGTCCATACTAAGATGCTAGTAATCTTCTGATCTTGAAATTTCCATTTTGCACAATGTAGAACCAAGTTGCAGACGAAGAGGTTAGGGATTTCACATGCGTTATAGTGCCGGAGTTTGGAGTACAGGACTTGGAGAACTCAATTGGAGTAACTAGGGAGTTCAGAAAATCATTTCCCTCTGCTGCAAGAAGGCCATTCGATTCCCTGGTGTCTACTTCAAATAGAAGACACAGAAACCAAAGAACCAGCTAATGTTTCTGCTCAGCTTCAATTCAAGGTCCTTTCACACATAATGCAAACGTGATGACCAATTCACTACAGACACCATGCAAAAATGCCTTGATGCAGTATGGTATCACTGCAATTTCAGAACAATTTTTTCACCAGCTCATCCCCAAAACTGAAAATGTGTGCAAATTATTTAGGAGAAAGAATGAACATCATTTATGCCAAAACCTTTCATATTTGGAAGTTCACAAATAGCTGCCATTTTATGCAAATTTCGTGGGTATGTTGGATGGCCTAAAATGCGTTTCATGAGCAGACGTAACTAAAATTCAAATGGTTCACAATTGTAATTTTCAGAAATATCTGATTCAAACTGTCAGAAAAAAATGCTGTTTAGCTGAAAGGGAACCCTCTAGTCCGACCTACACATCAGTCGAAACTGGTGGTCCTGGAAAATTGTAGGTTCTGTTCTTGCTTTCTAAACCTATGTAGCAGGGCCGTGTGAGCTCTTCACTGCTTAAGGCCATAAAAACCGAAGATCTCTTTCATTGCAGTCCCAATAGTTGTCCTCAGAACCTCACTCCTCTCAATTCTACCTTGAAGTCATGAACAGTATTTCCTTCTTTTACCATTTTGAGTGCAGTTAAAAAGCAGCTCAGCTGCAGTTCCATGATGCTGAGTTTAAGTTGATTTCCCTGTGCAGTTCTTTAGCCTCGCCTGCCCATGGTTCCCTTTGTTCCAACCATTTTATACAGTAAACACCAAAAATGGATGAAAGAGAAATGCTTCTGCACAGTATGGAAGCTGGGACATGTGACCTGGAAAGCAAATGCAATGACCACTACTCTAGACAAATCAAGAGAGTTCAAGATCTATATCAATCAATAATGATCCCCCTAAAAGGTCTTTTAGTCAACAGGATTTATGACAAAATGATGTTGCGATTAGACAAGGAGCTTGGTGCCTCAGTCTGAGGACCTAAAGGGCAAACCGCACAAAGAGTCTCCCACTTGATACACTGCTTACAAAAAGCACGTGCCCAACTACTGTGCTATCAAGAGGGATGTTTCTGCCAGGTATGGAACAGAGGACCTTTCTCGTGTTAGGCGAACATGCTGAGCACTACACTACAGAAACCACTTTAAAATGCTTCTTTGCCTCTCCAGCTTTTGCTCATTTTTGGGGCTTGAAAATCATAGCTTTAAATCTGGCTAAGCAGTATGACTTCTCAAGCATTAGGATGAAAATTCAGACAACCCCACCAAAGTTCTCTTGTTTCCTACCCTTTTAGAAACAGACTGTTGCTAACTAGGCATAATATGAAGAGTTTTACTTTATCTCTGTAGTTCTCTCATTGGCATATAGAGCATAACCTATTGCACAAATTGTGTATGCTTGATATTGCCTTGCAAGGATTTGTTCTTTGCCATAGACTTGATGAAAGTAACTTTTAAATTTCAGCTAATTAGCATAACCTCTGTTAGGAAACAAAATGAGAACACACTCACTGAAGTTTATGCTTGAAAGACTTGAATTAGCATAGCCATTATGCTATGAGTTTTAATTAATCAGCTTGGCCATTAATTAAGGAGCCTGACTTTTTTCTGTGAAGAACAGCTCTCCATTCAATTGAAAGGACAGCAGTTACACATCTACCAAGAGTTGTGTTTCTGCCTGGTATCGAGCCAGGGACCTTTCGCGTGTGAGGCCATCGTGATAACCACTACACTACAGAAACCCTACAGCACTGGCCGTTCAGGATCAGCCCAGCATTTCCTCCTTTTTGGTGCCTGCAAGGCATAGTTTAAAAACTGGCTTGAATTGTCTTCTCCCCGTTAGGACGCAAAATTCAATCCCACCAAGCAATGTTTTCTTGTTTCATTGCCTTTGAGAGACAGAATGTTACTCCCTAGGAATAATATGAAGAGCTTTACCGGATCACTGTAGGCTTATTCATTGGCATGGAAAGCAGTCCCTAGTGCACAAATTCTGCATCATTAACATTGCTTTGCATAGATTTTAATTGTCAGGAGACTATAAGGATGTTACTTTTAAGAATTAGCTAAGTAGCATAACTTATCTCTGTTAGGAGATCAAATACAGATGCACTCGTGGAGTTTCTGTTTTGTTTAATTTTGTTTGAAATACATGGATTAGCACACCCATCATGCTACAATGAGTTTTACATCATCCCTGTGACAATTGAAATCAGCCTTAAACACAGCTCCTAAAGCACAGTCCTTGCATCACCGGAGGACAAGCCTGCTGCATATATTGACTTTCTCGGTTTGCAAATGGAGACAGTGATGGGATATTTTTTTCCAACAGAGAAGCTACTCTTTATGTCCATACTAAGATGCTAGTAATCTTCTGATCTTGAAATTTCCATTTTGCACAATGTAGAACCAAGTTGCAGACGAAGAGGTTAGGGATTTCACATGCGTTATAGTGCCGGAGTTTGGAGTACAGGACTTGGAGAACTCAATTGGAGTAACTAGGGAGTTCAGAAAATCATTTCCCTCTGCTGCAAGAAGGCCATTCGATTCCCTGGTGTCTACTTCAAATAGAAGACACAGAAACCAAAGAACCAGCTAATGTTTCTGCTCAGCTTCAATTCAAGGTCCTTTCACACATAATGCAAACGTGATGACCAATTCACTACAGACACCATGCAAAAATGCCTTGATGCAGTATGGTATCACTGCAATTTCAGAACAATTTTTTCACCAGCTCATCCCCAAAACTGAAAATGTGTGCAAATTATTTAGGAGAAAGAATGAACATCATTTATGCCAAAACCTTTCATATTTGGAAGTTCACAAATAGCTGCCATTTTATGCAAATTTCGTGGGTATGTTGGATGGCCTAAAATGCGTTTCATGAGCAGACGTAACTAAAATTCAAATGGTTCACAATTGTAATTTTCAGAAATATCTGATTCAAACTGTCAGAAAAAAATGCTGTTTAGCTGAAAGGGAACCCTCTAGTCCGACCTACACATCAGTCCAAACTGGTGGTCCTGGAAAATTGTAGGTTCTGTTCTTGCTTTCTAAACCTATGTAGCAGGGCCGTGTGAGCTCTTCACTGCTTAAGGCCATAAAAACCGAAGATCTCTTTCATTGCAGTCCCAATAGTTGTCCTCAGAACCTCACTCCTCTCAATTCTACCTTGAAGTCATGAACAGTATTTCCTTCTTTTACCATTTTGAGTGCAGTTAAAAAGCAGCTCAGCTGCAGTTCCATGATGCTGAGTTTAAGTTGATTTCCCTGTGCAGTTCTTTAGCCTCGCCTGCCCATGCTTCCCTTTGTTCCAACCATTTTATACAGTAAACACCAAAAATGGATGAAAGAGAAATGCTTCTGCACAGTATGGAAGCTGGGACATGTGACCTGGAAAGCAAATGCAATGACCACTACTCTAGACAAATCAAGAGAGTTCAAGATCTATATCAATCAATAATGATCCCCCAAAAAGGTCTTTTAGTCAACTGGATTTATGACAAAATGATGTTGCGATTAGACAAGGAGCTTGGTGCCTCAGTCTGAGGACCTAAAGGGCAAACCGCACAAAGAGACACCCACATAACAATTGCAGCACTAGTGTGCTATCAAGAGGGATGTTTCTACCCAGTTTCAAACTGAGGACTTTTCTCGTGTTAGGTGAATGTGATGACCACTACACTACAGAAACCACTGTTAAAAGACTCTTTGGGCTCACTCTCCAGCTTTTGCTCATTTTTGGCAATTGAAAATCATAGCTTTAAATCTGGCTAAGGAGTCTGACTTCTCAATCATTAGTATGAAAATTCTCACAACCCCACCAAAGTTCTCTTGTTTCTTACCATTTAAGGAACAGACTGTTGCTAACTAGGCATAATATAAAGAGTTTTAGTTTATCTCTGTTGTTCTCTCATTGGCATATAGAGCATAACCTATTGCGCAAATTCTGTATGCTTGACATTGCCTTGCAAGGATTTTTTCTTTGCCATAGAATTGATGAAATTAACTTTTGAAATTCAGCTAATTAGCAAAACCTCTGTTAGGAATCAAAATGAGAACACACTCACCAAAGTGTATGCTTCCTGTAGTAATGTTTAAGAAACTGGCTTGAATTGTCTTCACCCCATTAGGACGCAAAATTCAATCCCAGCAACCAATGTTTACTTGTTTCATTGCCTTTGATAGACAGAATGTTACTCTCTAGCTATAATATGAAGAACTTTACCTGATCACTGGAAGCCGTTTTTCATTGGCATGGAAAGCAGTCCCTATTGGACAGATTCTGCATCATAAACATTGCTTTGCATGGATTTTAATTGTCAGGAGACTATAAAGAATTTACTTTTAAGAATTAGCTAAGTAACATAACTTATCTCTGTTAGTAGATCAAATACAGATGCACTCGTGGTGTTTCTGTTTTGTTTACTTTTGTTTGAAATACATGGATTAGCACACCCATCATGCTACAATGAGTTTTACATCATGCCTGTGACAACTGAATTCAGCCTTAAGCACAGCTCCTAAAGCACAGTCTTTGCATCACCGGAGCACAAGTGTGCTGCACATATTGACTTTCTCAGTTTGCAAATAGAGACCCAACAGAGAAACTACTCTTTATGTCCATACTAAGATGATAGTAATCTTCTGATCTTGAAATTTTAATTTTGCACAATGTGGAACCAAGTTGCAGAAGAAGACGTTGGGGATTTCACATGAGTCATAGTGCCAGAGTTTGGAGTACAGGAATTGGAGAACTCAATCGGAGTAACTAGGGAGTTCAAAAAATCTTTTCACTCTGCTGCAAGAAGGCCGTTCGATTCCCTGATGTCTACTTCAAATACAAGAGACAGAAACCAAAGAACCAACTACTGTTTCTGCTCAGCTTCAATTCAAGGACCTTTTACATATAATGCAAACGTGATGACCACTTCACTACAGAAATCATGCAAATACTCCTTGATGCAGTATGGTATCACTGCACTTTCAGAACAATCTTTTCACCAACTCATCCCCAAAACTGATAATGAGTGCAAGTTATTGAGTAAAAGAATGAATATCATTTATGCCAAAACCTTTCATATTTGCAAGTTCATAAATAGCTGCCATTTTAGGCAAATTTAGTGGGTATGTTGGATGGCCTAAAATGCTAATAATGAGCAGATGTATCTAAAATTCAAATGGTTCACAATTCTAATTTTTCAGAAATATCTGATTCAAACTTGCAGAAAAAATATTGTTTAGCTGACAGGGAACCCTCTAGTCTGAGCGACACTTCAGTCCAAACTGGTGGTCCTGGAAAATGGTAGGTTCTGTTCTTGCTTTCTAAACTTATGCAGCAGGGCCTTGTGAGATCTTCACTGCTTAAGGCCATAAAACCCAAAGATCTCTTTCTTTGCAGTCCCAATAGTTGTCCTCAGAACCTCACTCCTCTCAATTGTACTTTGAAGTCATGAACAGTATTGCCTTCTTTTAACGTTTTGAATACAGTTAAAAAGCAGCTCAGCTGCAGTTCCATGATGGTGAGTTTAAGTTGCTTTCCCTGTGCAGTTCTTTAGCCTCGCCTGCCCATGCTTCCCTTTGTTCCAACTATTTCAAACAGCAAAAATGGATGAGAAATGCTTCTGCACAGTATATAAGCTGGGACCTGTGACCTGGAAAGCAAATGCATTGATCACTACTCTAGAAAAATCAAGAGAGTTCAACATCTATATCAATCAATAATTATCCCCCCAAAAGGTCTGGTAGTTAACAGGATTTATGACAAAATGATGCTGCGATTAGACAAGGAGCTTGGTGTCTCAGTCTCAGGACCTAAAGGGCAAACTGCAAAAAGAGACACCCACTTCATACACTGTTTACAAACAACAATTGCCCCACTAGTGTGCTTTCAAGAGTGATGTTTCTGCCCAGTTTCAAACTGAGGACCTTTCGCATGTTAGGTGAATGTGATGACCACTACACTACAGAAACCACTGTTAACAGACTTTTTGGGCTCACTCTCCAGCTTTTGCTCATTTTTGGCACTTGAAAATCATAGCTTTAAATCTGGCTAAGGAGTCTGACTTCTCAATCATTAGGATGAAAATTCTCACAACCCCACCAAAGTTCTCTTGTTTCTTACCATTTGAGGAACAGACTGTTGCTAACTAGGCATCATATGAAGAGTTTTACTTTATCTCTGTAGTTCTCTCATTGGCATATAGAGCATAACCTATTGCAAAAATTCTGTATCCTTGACATTGCCTTGCAAGCATTTTTTCTTTGCCATAGAATTGATGAAATTAACTTTTGAAATTCAGCTAATTAGCATAACCTCTGTTAGGAAACAAAATTAGAACACACTCACCACAGTTTATGCTTCCTTTTGTAATGTTTGGAAAAACTGGCTTGAATTGTCTTCTCCCCATTAGGATGCAAAGTTCAAGCCCACCAACCATTGTTTACTTGTTTCATTTCCTTTGAGAGACAGAATGTTACTCTCTAGGAAGAGTTCAAGAGATTTCAACATCTATATCAATCAGTAATTATACACCTCTTATGTCTGCCTGTATTTCTACATTCTGTTTTCCAGGTTTTGCCTCTGCCTCTATCCAAACCACACCAGGTTTTCCAGTGAGCAGAGGACAACATAAAAGGAAGAGACAAAGCGCTTGGCTTAGATTTCATTGGTGAAGAGTTTGCTGTTGTTGGTTTTGACTTGTTAGATGTTGAGGTTATGTTTGGGGGACTTTATGACTTTGGATTTGCCCCTTGTTTGATGGCTTGTTAGTATATTTTCTTGTGTCATATATATATATTGTCCCGTATATAGTTACACACTGGTGGTAGGGAGTGGCTGCCATTTTGTTTGGGTGTGGGTTTATCTTTGTTTCAAACAGTGTAGTCATTGTAAGTTTCATTTGTTAGCGTAGTCAGTTGTTGTTTTGTTTCTAGTGTGACTTTGTTGTGTTGGCCTTGGTCACTCCTGATGTGATTGCACCATTTTCTTTTCTTTAAACACTTAAAGCTTGTAACTTCCCATTACTCATTTCTGCTGTTGTAATACTCAACCCTGTGTTATGGCCTCCCAGCCTAGACAGGGTCGTAACATAATCGGGGCGTTATTGTATCCTTTGTTCCTTTTTTTCTTTGCCCCTTGTGTGTTTTGGTGAGTTTTTTCTGTGCTGGTTGGTGGTGTTCTCTTGTGGGTGGGGTGGTTGTGTGTTTGTGTGTAGTTTGGGTTTTGCCATAGTGTGTTGGGAGCACTTGTGTTAGGATTGTGAGTTTTGATTAGTCTGGTTTTACTCTTTGTCCTACTCTGGAGCAGTTTGATCTGTGTAGAAAGGCAGACCTGTTACTACTAGCAGATTTCTTTGATGTCGTGGTGACCTGTTCAGCCACAAAATGGGAAATCATGGAAGTCTTGGAGGCCTGCTCAGGACAAGAGGGAATTTTGCCAGAACGAGGTGGTCCTGTTGGTGTTGTGGTGAACCTGACACAGGGCATGTCAATGGTGGAAACCAGAGATGACACTGTAGTCGGCTCACACATAGAGCCTCACGTCATCCGGTTTCCTGGTGGTGACCAGATGCTGGCTCTGAAGCTAAAGGAAATCGAGCTGGAAATCAGGAGGCAGGAACATGAGACAGTTACTGAGGGTGTGGGCCTTACAGCTGGAGGTTGCAAAGACAGATAAGGAGGCAGGTTAAGACTAGCCAAGTTATGGTTCTAATTTGCCCAAATAAATCTAGAATGGTTCAGCTCACTTTAATAACATTTGTAGATAAAAAAACATAAATGTACACTTTCATGTCACTCAGCATTAAAAGAGAATTTCACACTCACCTTCAATTAGATGAAGTACAATGAAGAGAATACACAAACTGAGAAACATTGTCACTATGGAAACACCACTGACCTCCCAGCACACACTGACAACTCTACACCCAGAACTTCACTACCATTGTGGACACACACTAACGCCAGAACTCTCTCAGCAGTACTTCAGTCCATCATTTTTTGTCCCGTCCAGCTTCAAGTGATCCACCATCGTCCCCGTCCCGAAGAAACCTCGACCCTCTGACCTCAATGACTACCGCCCTGTTGCCATCACATCAGTCGTGATGAAGTGCTTTGAAAAGCTAGTCAGAGACTTCATCACATCTTCACTGCCAGCCTCCATGGACCCACTGCAGTTTGCATACCGCCACAACCGCTCCACTGACGATGCAATTGCACATCTGCTCCACACTACACTGACTCACCTGGACGAAGGGAGGGGAAATTATGTTAAAATGCTGTTTGTCGACTACAGTTCAGCATTTAACACTGTCATCCCCTCCCTACTCACTACTAAGTTGGGGGATCTAGGAGTGCATACATCCCTGTGCAACTGGATCTCCAACTTCCTAACAGACAGGCCACAATCAGTACGGGTGGGCAACTGCACCTCATCCACCCTGACCCTCAGCACTGGAGCTCCTCAGGGTTGTGTCCTAAGCCCCCTGCTCTACTCACTGTACACCCACGACTGCACAGCCACTTCCAGCTCCACCATCATTGGCAAGTTTGCTGACGACACCGTTGTCATGGGTCTGATCTCGGACAATGACGAGAGGGCCTACCTGGAGGAGATTAAACACCTGGAAAACTGGTGCCAGGAAAATAATCTCCTCCTAAACATCAGTAAGACAAAGGAGCTGATCGTGGATTGCAGCAAGAAGCAGGAGCGGCACTACCAACCTGTGAGGATAAGTGGAACCACGGTGGAGAGAGTAGATAGTTTCAGGTACCTTGGTGTTCACATCTCGCAGGACCTGTCCTGGTCCCGCCATACCGACTCCCTGGGAAAGAAGGCTCGTCAGCGTCTTTACCACCTCAGACGCCTAAGAGACTTCAGACTGCCCTCCAAGGTACTGCGGAACTTCTACACCTGCACTATTGAGAGCATCCTCACGGGGAACATCACAGTCTGGTTTGGGAATAGCACCAAGCAGAACAGACAAGCACTCCAAAGGGTAGTGCGTTCAGCAGAGCGCATTACTCACACGGAACTTCCTGTCCTGCAGACCATCTACTACAAGCGGTGCCAGACCAAGGCCAGGAGGATTGTGAAGGACCCCACCCATCCCAACAATAGACTCTTCTCTCTGTTGAGGTCAGAGAGGCGCTTTCTTTCCCTGAAGACCAAGATAGAGAGACTGAAGAGGAGCTTCTTCCCACAGGCCATTCGGGCCCTGAATCAGGGAAACTGATCAACTGTGGGGACCACCACCACCATGTAACATAACTGTATAACTGTACATATATATATATATATATATATTCAATTACCTTGTAACACAACTGTACATATGTTATGTTATTCCACAAAACGGGTCTGTACATTCTGTACATTGTGTACATATATACACAACCATATACCTTGTACATTGTGTATATAATCATAATATACATATATTGTACATACATTGTTAATATATTTTGTACATACATAGAATATATATATTTCTCTTTGCATATATATATATTTCACATATATAGAATATCTATATTTCTCTATGCACCCCTGTTTTCTTTCCTGTTTGGACAGAGCACTCTCAACCATTTCACTGCGAGTTATACTGTGTATGACTATGTATGTGACAAATAAACCAAACTTGAAACTTGAAACTTAATAAAACATCAGACCCTAATGTCCACCCAGCAGAGAGGAACTGAGAACAAATAAGGTTGGCCAGAGCTCTTACGTTCTTTAATGCTCTCATGAGCAGTTTTTTTTAGTCTCACAAAACTAAACCCAGTGCCACATGGGTCCTAGAAGACTTGCTGTTACTCTGTTATAACTTCACTTCACAGCGCATACACCCACCCTAACCCAGCTGCTGTCCCTGTGAAATGCACATGCATGGTGTGGCCACAGGATGGAGCTGTTTCCTGCACAAACCTGTTTCCTACTCTCACTGTGTTTTCTCTGCTTAGACTGACAGAGACTAGAAAGCACACACAGGCTTTCGCTGGTAATCCATAAACATGATTTGCTAGGGGTTCACACATTTTTCCCAAATTTCTAAATACAAATATTGTCATTTGCAGAACATAACATCTGGTCAAAATAACAAAATCGATGCAATGTTTACAGACCTCAAAAATGCAAAGAAAACAAGTTTACATTAATTTTTAAACAACACTAATAATAATAATAATAATAATAATAATAATAATAATAATAATAATAATTCCAAAATCAATATTTAGTGGGATGACCCTGATTTTCAACCACAGCTTTCATGTGTGTTGGTTTGCTCTCCACCAGTCTCTCATTGCTCATTAAATTAGATTAAACAAGAGGTGATGACCCAGTCAGAACCTCATTAATTATATATTAACATGTGTGTGTGTGTGTGTGTGTGTGTGTGTGTGTGTGTGTGTGTGTGTGTGTGTGTGTGTGTGTGTGTGACCAAAAACATTTTTTGCAAAGTCACCTTTTGTGAATGAAACAAAGTGGAGAGAAAATTAAATCTCACAAGCATTCTCAGTAAGAAACACTGACAGCTCTTCACTGAGACCCACTACCACTGACTACAGAACACTCTGTGCACAGCTTCACTGGAAACACCCACAGTGTCGCCCCATTACAGAGGAGACGAGTTCACATCAGCTTGGTCAGAGCTCCTCTATATTTAACATTTATCAGCAGCTGTTTTGACATGTGCAAACCCACAGCCAGTGCCTTGTTGTTCTCTGAGCCCTGAGAACTCTTTCTGTTTCTTCTCCTGTACAGCATCGCTTCTCAGGTGCTGCATCTGTGAAACCTTTTACAAGAGCCACATGCATAATGTGACGGGAGTGACATGACAGAGGTGACATGAGAAACAGAAGAACTTTTCCTAACATTGTAAATGTGTCCTTTAGATCCTGCCAAGACCCCTTATATCAGAACTGACCAAACTCATCCCACCAGTGATAACATCTCTCTCAGTGAACCACTACTGTTAACATAAGCCATTCTCTCATCCATCAGTATCAACTCAGACATACATCATGCCTGTTCTTATACACATTATAGAGTGAGTGTGGATTTGCCATTGAAAACACCATGTAGCCTTCACCTAACTTTAGTGCATGTTTCCAACAGCAGGCCTTAGACCTTTGTTGCTCACTGTGTGAAACCATGACAACTAAAGCCACGACAAACACCCAGACCACAAATGGCACCTCTCTCTTCTATCGGCCTTACAAGCTACCGTCTGTCCTTAATGTATTATTAAACTTCTTTTTAAAGGTTGATGATGTAAAATCACTATGTTCTTAAAAAGTATTGGTAATAAAACACAAGAGTACTCAATGCATTTTCATGAGTCTTTATTTATAATTACTTATTTAGTTACCTGAAAAATTGCAATTAAGCTTATCAAAGCAATAAAGACAATACAAGAGAACAATTTGTAAAATTTGTAAAATATGTAAAAAATGAGATTTACACTGAGGTGGGATAGATGCCATACAACCCTTTTCTCTTTAACCAATTCGACAAAATGTCAGTAATGTTAAAAATAGTAAATGATTCCTCTGGTTCTTACAGTAGCAGCAGAACAGGAATGGTGATGTAAGTCAGGAATGAATGAGTGGACACTTCTGTGTGTAAACAAACCAATAATTGTTTTTTTTACATGTTTATATATTTATGTCTGTTTTGAATCTGTGTAGGTAAAGACATTATTTAATTACAATAATAATACACACATCAATGGAGAGGATAGTAATACAAGATAGATGTACAACTCAGTTGTGTCTTTGTGTGTTTGCATGAGCGAGAGAAGAGAAAGAGTGAGAGAGAGAGAGAGAGGACTGCATCCTGTGTCTGATGGTACCATGCACTGTGTGTGTGTGTGTGTGTGTGTGTGTGTGTGTGTCTTTGTTTGGTGTTTTAGCCCATGTGGTTTATTTTGTTAATAAGAAAACATAACAGTATTCTTACCTTCAGCAGGGGCCCCTGTGCTGTGCTCACTGTGTCTGCCGGTAGGCTTTTGAGTGGATGTAGTCGCTGGTCTCGTCTGGCCAGTGATCACTGGAGTAGATTTTGTAGTTTTAATTGGAACCTCTGGAAAGAGAGAAGATTTCAGACCTGTGATGAGAATTCTGCATTTCTTACTACAGGACAGTCTTTGGTTTGGTTTAGTTTGGTTCATGCTGTAATGCTCACTAAGTCTTTACAGATTGGATACTGTACACATAAACTCAAAATACATTTCCTACAGGATTTTGCAACAAACCTGCACAGCATTCTCACTGTGTGAAGTATTCCTTCAGGAAATGTCCCTCAGTTCAGTTAGAACATCCTACATACAAGATATGATGAGTAAGAAAAAGGAAATATAATATTGACATATTGTTTAAAACAAAGCTTTTAAAACAAAGGTTGTTGTAACGGTCTGAGTGGCGCAGAGCAAGGAGCAGGTCGTTCAGACTCCCTCGACAGTAATAGACGTTTATTGTGAAACACAGAACACAAGGGCAGTCACACAAACGGTGTAAATGTAGTACATAAAACATCATGAAACACAAACATTAACACTAACAAGCAACGATACACGTATGTTTAGGTTTAACGACAACACAGCGCACACCAACATCGCTTTAAATACACACAGATAATATACACTAAACCATCTGCAGGTGTGTGCTGACACCAGGGGTGTGGCTACAAACAAAACAATTACAGTAAATTCCTACTGCACGAGAGGGGCCGAACTACGTGAAACGGCAAAGCCTGGTGGCCACCCAACACAAGGCAGGCTAGGAACTGCCAACAAGGGAGAGCTCTCAGAAGGAGGGAGAAAGGCAGAGTCCATGCCTCTCTCAGGGCAGTCCACTAAGCTCCATATAATGAGGATGCACCTATAAACACACAAAAGGCACAGATATTCACAAACAGATGCACCTATAGACACACACATAAGGCGCTGTAATGCAGCACGCGCTGGCAGTGCAGGCTCTGGTGGCGTGTCCTTGGCCCCACTGGACACGCAGAGGTGCACGTCCGTCCAGGCTCCAAATGTGCTACTCCCTTTAATGGTCCTTCTTTTGCCAGCCACCCTAGGAGCGCCCCAGAGGCAGTCCATCCCCTGGGATTTGGGCAGACCCATCCAGTATTCCTGGCATGTCCACGGGAAGAGGAAGAACTTGGGCTTTTTCTTCACTTGCCAGGGACCTAGCCGACTCCACCATACCGCCGTCACCGCGGTCCCTGTGGAGCCCCTCTGCTCTCCTTGATCCTGGCTCGGTAGCCCAGGCCCCCCCAAGAAATTCCAAGGGGCGTTCCACTCCTTCTTCAGAGTGGCCGCAAACGCCGGTTGCAGTACTCTCCCCAAGATCCAGGGATCCCGACAGCAGCTTGGTACGTGCCTAAGCACTTCCCTCTAGGAAGTCAGTTTGCCGTCGAGAGAGTAGGCATCCTGTGGCAGTCAGTCGTTCTGTAACGGCCCGAGTGCCACAGGGCAAGGAGCAGGACGTTCAGACTCCCTCAAAGGTAATAGATGTTTATTGTGAAACACAGAAGACAAGTGGAAAGAGGAGCAGTTCGTGACAGTTGTTATACCTGTAGGTGAAGAGAGAGAGATCTGATTACAATCTCAGGACAGCTCAAAACTGCTTGTGAACTAAATTAAAACTGAAGATAGTTAAATTACCTGTAATGTCTTTACATCTTAACTAAACACATCAGAACTATGACCTCTTACCTTTATTTGGGGTCTCTGTGCTGTGTGTCCCTATAGATCTTTGATATGATGCTGTGGTTAAAGGTACTGATCTAGTCTGGACTTTGGTCACTGGAGTAGAGTTTGTAGGAAAAGTAGAGAGAGAGAGAGAGAGAGAGAGAGAGAGAGAGAGAGAGAGAAATTTCTGTATATCTTAAAACAGCATGCAAACTAAGTAAAAACTGCCAAAGTCTTATACCTGTGATGTCAAGTAGTACGCTCCTGAAGGGCTTACTGCTGATAACACATACATACACTTCTTGATCCTCCTCAGTCAGCTGTGATTTGCGTAGAGAGATATTTCCTGAGAATAACTGAGCCACTGAACTCTGCCTGTGTAATGCTGAGTCTGGTCAGTGGGGTAGATTTCTTTGTCTCTGAAGGTCCATTTAAGAGTGTGTGGTTTGGTGTGTAGTCCAGTCCTGGAGCAGGGCAATAGAACAGA
This sequence comes from Electrophorus electricus, assembly GCF_041902795.1. Lineage (NCBI taxonomy): Eukaryota > Metazoa > Chordata > Actinopteri > Gymnotiformes > Gymnotidae > Electrophorus > Electrophorus electricus. The sequence goes on from NC_137498.1 coordinate 4,415,052, forward strand.
CTCTCTCACATGACCCTGTAGATTCATCTGTCCAGCTGTGGACGTGCAGTCAGTGGATCACACAGGAACCAAAGTAGATCATTATAGACACATAGCTCAAATAAACTGTCATGTAATCATAACAATCATGTGATTAAGAAGTACAACTCTATGGTGATCTTTAGAATGTTAATAGTGTTGACCTACAAGGAGATGGCAAAGACATTTGTCATGTATATTTAAAAAAAGCAACATACAGGTTAGGGTAAAATGAGTTTTGTTAAGTCAGTAAAAATACAGATCTAAATTGTTTTACCTCTAACAGTGAGTTGCATGTCTGTGTATTCAGTCCGATTAATATAACACCTGTAGTGTCCCTCATCCTCTTCAGTCAGGTGTGACATGAGTAGAGAGAGATTTCCTGGAGAGTGAGCAGTACCCAGCTGAACTCTGTTTCTGTACTGTTCACTCTCACTGGAGATCCCTGTGTATCTGGACTTTTCAAATTGATAGCAGGTGAAACTCTCAAGTCTGCTGTGTCGGTCAGTGCAGGAACAGGGCAGCAGTGCTGAGTCTCCTACATGTGCTTGGATATTTAATGTTCTTCTACTCTTTACCAGAGTGCAGCCTGCAGAAACACATAACAGTAAATTAAGATAATCAGGATAATCCTTTTGAAGCTTTATTGTGTATTTAAAACGAAGTCACAAAATGCAGGAGTGACCAATGATTATTTGTGAAGCAAACAATGAATCAAATTCTGACAAGATAAAAGAGAAGACTCAGTGACTCACACATAAATGTAAAGTTTCATATAAATGTACAGTTTCATGTCACTGAGCATTAAGAAAGAATTTCACACTCACCTTCAGTGGGATGAAGTGAAGAGAAGACACAAACTCAGCAGCATTGTCACTATGGAAACATCACTGACCTCCCAGTACACTGACAACTCTACACCCAGAACTCTACTACCACTGTGGACACACACTGACTCCAGAATTCAGTCCAGAACTCTCTTAGCAGCACTTCACTGAAGTCCACAAAGACTTCACTACGTCCCCCACAGTAATTGAGTGTCTTGTGAGTCCTGAGAACACCTGAGGTCTGTTTTTTCATTGTGTAGTTTCACAGAGCCCACAGGGCCCCTGGTGCCTCTGTTAACCAGACTTACATGTTGTGGTTTCAGTGTGGGGGTGTCTATGGGGGAAGAAAGAGGAGGCTTTCACCTGAAGGCTGAGAAGACCTCCTTGTTGACTACAAGCCATAACTAACTATGTTAAAGCAGCCATGTAACACAGCCAATCTACTGATGGACACGATCTGCATATGCTACTTATAGTGTAGCCATAACATATACACATAATACTTAAAACAGCTGGTTAAAACCACAAGGACTGAAACCATGACTAACAGCTCACACAGACCAGGTGTTTCTTTTTAAGAACAGGTCAGCTAGCACAGAGGTTTAAATCCAGTCATTGTGGCCCCCAGCAACATCATTATTTCTCATGTTCCTGTGCCTCATACACCTTCACTATGTCCCAATCACATTTCACCCCTTGACCCTACCACTTAGCCCTGCCCCTCCATATGCAGTGCTCGTGAGCAGGGGTAGTGTATCTGATAAAGGGCTAGGGTGCACTGTTAGGGCTTCAGGTCCCTCTAAACAGAGGGTTTTCAGAGTCTCACTCCAAATTGAGCGTTAGGAGAAATTTCTCAGAATCCCTTGTGAATCATTGACAGAATGGATGCAGAAGCGAGGGGGAAGATTTAATCTAATCATATAATGGTTTAAAAACATACTACTTTTAATATGCATGGTTTTAAATATGCCTATCTTTTACCTAATCCTAGAGATATGTAATAAGGTTTAGAAATCTGTTACAGGTCAAGTGTGTTTTCAGGTCCAGTGCAGACAATAAATCATACAAGATCAAATATACTTGAAAAATCACCTAAAATTCTGTCTCTAGAAAGAAACAGCTTAAAAAAATTTAGATCCCCTCTAAAATCCTCATTGTCAGACCTAGCTACCATATACTGTACATTCTTTAACTGGAGAACAGCATTTTGAAGTCTGATTTCTGACTCAGTTACCGCTCAAATGGTCAAACCACAACCGTATACATATTTTTACAAATATGGAACCTCCAGGTACTGGTTTAGAAGCAGTGTTAGTGTTAGTGAGGCGATAAGTATGATTTTGAACCCTGACAGACTCAGAGGGGCCAGGATGTTTCACTAACTGCTGTGATCAGATCATCATAGTGAATCAACATACAAGACAGCACACTGGGAAAGAACTCCACACTGGGAAAGAACTTATGTATAAATTAGTCACAGGTCAGTCAGAGAGCTTAATGTACGTTTGTCACATTGCCACATCTGTTTAAGAATTACATTGTTCCACTTAAGTAATATGTGTATTGTCACATTGCCACATCTGTTTAAGAATTACATTGTTCCACTTAAGTAATATGTGTATAAAACACTGACAAATATCACCAACATCCCTAATATTATAACTTTCCCTGATTTGTGTGTTCGAAACTGCTATGACTGATTTGTCAAATCAAATGAAAACCCATTCAAGTCTCACTCAAAGCCTTTATTACCATTCAGATGCCTGAGTTTGTGTACATCTGTGATCACTGTGATGTCAGAAATAATCCAACAGTCTGTTTTCTTTTTCTCATATCTGGTGTAAGGGGACTGGACTAAGTCTGAAAGCAGCATTTTATTTTTAGTTTGTTTATAGCTAAACAAAGTCCCTTCTGTATGCCTGTTACTGACTAAACTAGCACGACCTTTAGCCTTTGATTGCTCTGAGATAATACAGAGATGTGACTATATATCTGTTGCTAATTGATATGAGAGATAATTCAGTAGCACTCCCATCGTACTGCTGACTAGACAATGGGGGAGACGTCTGACACTATGCAGTGGGGTCAGTTATCTTTCCCATGAACAAGATATTTAAGATGGGCAGTCTCTGCCGAGATCCCACCAAGTTTCCCAAAACAGATTGATCCCATAACAGAATGATTGCTTTAGTGTTCTTACCAAAACAAAAAGACATCAGAAAACCATTAGGTTTTTGCCCCAAAGATCCCTCAGACATCTAATGAGATGGCTTTAAACATTATTTTCCACACTCGTAATGTGAGACTCTAGAAATCACAGCGTATCTCTTAAAGTTTCTCCACATACCTTAGAAACAGCCACTTTGGCCCCCTTACTGATTCCAGAGAAGTCTGTGCTGTCTGAGAATGCATCAACTATTCCCATTTCCTTCAGAGTGTCCCCAAGGCCGGAGGAGGCAGAGACAGAGAACTTGGGCATAAACAAGTCCAAAGTGCTGGAAAACAGAGATGATCAGATAGGCAAATGCACTCTTACATGGAATAGCATAAGCAAAATCATTTATTTAAAATATTTTTGAAGTTGGTAACCTTGTCATGGATTAAAGGTTCTATTGTGGGTAATATTTCACATTCATAAGTGAAATTATATAAAAAGAAAATAATGAATTTCATGATACATTACGTTTTGTGGGCTTTGTCCTTCCAGTACTTGAGGTGATCCTTGCTGATGTGTTTCTCCACCTCCTCCATTTTTCCCTGGTCAGGCAGGACGATCATCATGGAGACATTTCCATTATATGACAGCATGATAACAGACGTAAAGTTGCCCTGGTCATAGTAGAAGTCATATTCACCATTTCTGTTCATCATATCCACAGACACTGTGGTGTTCTCATCCACATTAAAGTCACCTTTGCTGGTGTCCTCCACTTTAAAAGCCTCTTCCCATTTACCTGAGAGAATGAAATCCAAGACTGGTTACTGCAGTTCAGGTGAAATACATGAAAAATTATTTTAATCTCTAGTGGGTTCTACTTGTCTACTCTTACTTTTGAAATACATATAGTTGATGAGCATCATCACAGTGGCAGCATCCAGACTCTTGACCATATCAGTGATCATGTCCTTGGTCTTTTTGGCAATTAACTTGTTGATTTCTTGCACAGCGACTTCAGGTATGGAAAAGTCCACACTGATGGCTTCACCTTTGTAGAAATGCTGGACGTCTTTCAGAAACTTGCCTTCAGGATTGAAGCCTTTTTGTACAGCTGCAGCTCCTCCTATCTCCAACAGAGATCTACTTTCCGAGCTCTTTGTATGTCAGTGCCACTGACCTCTCTGAGAACCTTCACATGGCTTGAACGATTCCTCGCCATCGCAGCAAGTTTTGAAAGCTTTTTGAAAGCACACATTTGGCCACAAAGCACATTTCAGTCTCAGGTGTATGCATTTATATTTTAGTTATTTACCTCATATTTCAATTTAAGCCTGTATCATTAGCTCTGCTGTCATCATTTGTCATCGGGATCAGCTGCAAACTCTCTCTGAGCCTTTATGTGGTTTAAATGCACAGCAGTACTGTAGCATGACCTGATGGTGTAACATTTATTTGCCTTTACAAAGAAAAAACACATATAATTATATATTAAGATAATTAAGACAAGATTTTCTGTTTTATTAACTCCAAACATCTTTCACTGGTTAATGCTGGTTATAGTTTTTCCTTCTTGAATAAAGTGCATAGATCTTGTTGCATTTCTAGAATCATGCAAGGCAGATGCATGACGCACCAAACCCTCCACTGAGTCACCAATGTAAAGAGAAAGATCGAGACTCTACGGATCCACCTCGTTTGACACAAGGAATTCCTGCTATGCCCAACGTAACTTAGCGTGTCAATCACACATAAGGTTAGAGTGACAATAGTCAGACATCTTAAATGACATCACATTAATATTAATCCAAATGGCGTGGAAAGGGAGATATGTTTTACAAAGGGTTGGTTGTCCACATGTATTTTTTTTTACTGCATCTCCTCACATCCCTCCTCTAATCAAGCCCTTAATACAGTTCTGGATTTTAAAATATTACTAAACGTGTGTAACTCGTGGAAGGTGGAGGGCGAACACACGTGCGTAGTACCATCGTCTCTGACATGCGAGTGAGCGGAATCAAAAACAGGAGAAAACAAACTATAGACAGAACAGTGAAAAGGAACAAGTTTAATAAACACCAGGAGAACACAATACAGGACAAAACCAAGGAACAAACAAAAGAAGAACAGGCTAATCAGGGTGAGGATGAACACTACGTAAATTAGGGAAATAAATATTTAAGGAAAGACAAACGGGAAAACAATGAAACATAAAACTAAGACAAGCGAGGGAAGAAGAAACAAGGAAGGGGAGCACACAGAACCGGCTACTTTAGCTAGACTAAAGGTAAGAGACAAACACAGGTAACAGAACTAAAAGGAAAACCACACAACACTATCGTATATGAAAATGGTAAAGGAAACCTAAACAGAAACGAAGCAACGGGAGAACACCTGACGCGAAAAGAGAAAGCAACGTAGACGAGAGAACAGTGAGAAAGTACAATGGACGAGGGAACAGAATAAAACAGAGAGAGAGAGAGAGAGAGAGAGAGAGAGAGAGAGAGAGAGAGAGAGAGAGAGAGAGAGAGAGAGGGAGGGGATGGTGGGAAAACAAGGAAGTGGTTAGGTAGCCATGGAAACGGGCGGTGCTCCGGTCCATGAGCATGCTATGCCAACCCATTATGTTTTACTGCCCCTCAAAGAAAGCAATCTAGCAATCTAATTGGAGCTGTTGAAGTATATTGTTAATTTTATTCTAAAAGGGAGAACAGCATTGTGCACGCAGTGAATTTTGATTTTAAGTTCAGTTCCAGCTCACATGGAATTAAACCCCTTATATGTTTTATTTAGCACATGATTCTATTGGTAAGGGTATGAAGCTTGTCTCTGCAGTGCCTGGCATGACAGTATTACTGAGATTTCTTATGATCATGTTCTTAGCTAACCTACATACAAAGAGCCAAATGTTCAAATGTTGTGTCCAGTGTTCATTTGATCCCAAAGTTAGCTGAAGAGTATTTGTACTTTTTTTTGCTATTCTAACAAGATAAGGCAAGCAGACTTAAGCTTGTGAGATTTTTTAATGACTTAGTACATTTGGTTTGGCACAAGTTCAGGACATGAGCTGAATAAACTGTTTTGTGAACTCTGATAGAATAAGAGGTCTGAGAGTTGGTACCAACTTCTGTGGAAAGTCCTTCATGATCAGCCAGCATACATGAAGAGCAAACAAACTGGAAGCTTGTGTCATTACATTTGTCTTCTTGACATTTCTGTTTTGTACATTTTCCAGTTCCACAGGATTCAGTGATACATGTTTATGAAATGATAAGAATTCGAGCAGGAATGCTAATGTTAGATGTGACTCTAATTTACCTATTACAGACCTCCCAGTGGAGCTGAGGAGTGCCTGATGGAGCTGATGTGTACCTGGTGGAGTTAAATTCTGCCTGGTGGAGTTATGGTGTACCTGGTGAAGATGAGGTCTGCATGGTAGAGGTCCACCTGAGCTGCACATGGTGGATTTGAGGTGTGCCTTAATACTACTTTATTGAAGCACACACACAGTGTCACAGCATGTTTATATTTCCCCCTAAGATAATATAAGAGAAATTATAAACATTAACTTCCTGTCACACACTTAACCTTTTAGTTAACTGTTGGAAAATCTACTTACATTGTAAAACATTCCTTGATGACACTAAGCAATAAGTAGGAATAATTTTATTTTCCTTCCTGAAGGTACTAAGAAGATTAATCACACTGTGAACTGTTTGTCTTTTTTTCTAATTCACAGCCACAATCCACAGGAATATTTCCCCAGGACAATTTTAGCTTCAATACTTGTTTGGGGAAGGATCAATCTGGCATTCTCTTGATTTTTGGTTAAGGTAACATTAGCTAATTTTACTCCCAGAGTGTCCTTTTTAGCAAGAGGAACCATATGAATCAAAATAATGATAACTCAGGATATGACATCATACACATCATAACTGATAATGTAACATCAGACTAATGACATCATCACATAATGTAAAGGCAACCTGGTGAATTTTATGTAGAATGTAACATATAGAATAAGAACTCTGAGTTGTGTTAATTGTGTAACATTGACTTAAACTTTTTGAGATGTTGAGAAAGATACCTTGAGAGGAATGTTAGCACTGAATATATGTTTAGCACACAATCTTTAGTAAATCCTTCATACAAAACTGGAAACTGAACAGCAAACTCAACAACAAAAAAAGAACTAAGATTTACTAAATGGCCCTGTTTGTGTCTGTAATTTCAGCACTATGGGCAGCAGGCAGGCTGTCGAGGACTTCAGAACTCTCTCAGAAGTGCTTTGCTTTACTTAATAATACCTTAGTGCATAAGGGACTCAGTCTCTCTTACAGAGTAACTGTAAGGAGAGTGAGCCCTCTGAGTGAGCGCACGGTCACACACACTTTCTTTAGTTCCTCTAAACCCTTGTGGTTTCCCTGACCCCCCTGCTGTTCCTCAAGTGCTCCTTTCCTGGATGACAGCCAACTCACTCTTTCCATCACATTTGACAGCCGTAATCACGCACATGGTTCCTGTTATTCAGCTCTTGTGTTCTGTCCTCTCAGAGCAAGAGACACACTAAAGTTTAGCAATTATAAAACTCAGACAGATGGATAAAGGGTTCAGGAAAGTGAGAACAGGTTTGTGCTGTGTCAACGGTGGACACGGTGGAGTTAAATAACGCATTGAAATATTGCCTTCTGCCTGAGCTGTGATTGATTTCCAGAGTTGCACCACATCAATGAATACAGATGCATGCGTTCTTTCACAGGTGAAGAATGTACAAAAAAGGGAGGAAGCGTCAGTTTCTGTCTGAAGAGTCAGACAAAGCAAACAAAGAGAAATACAGTGCCATGTAGGCCCAGGGCACAGTGAGTCCTCAAGATGACACTGTTTCTCCTGGTGAGGCCAAGTTTTCTGTCAGATAGTGTAGTGGACAACATATATTCTACATAGTGCAGCTTTCACTTTATTTGGAAAATTTATTCCATGATTATAGACATTTAGTTAATAGTCTATAGACATTTTAGGTCATTTTAGCTTTCACTTTAATTGGACAGTCCAGTCTTTTGTTGTAGATGTTTAGAGGACAGTCTATATAACATCAGTTTGTTTCAAGTGCTAGTAAAATTTCACTAGTCCAATTGATACCTGTACATATTTAAGAGTCAGGTAACATGTAAGACATGATCAGGTGTTGTACTGTTTACCAATTATGAGTTATGCTATTAATTTTATTTTACAATTCCCTTTGGATCCATATATAAAACATTAAATAGATGCATTTGTTTTTGTCTACAAACTCACAGACCCTGTGCCCCAGGTCGTCTTTCTGTTTCTAGTAAAGTGGGTTGTGAGTATATAAAAGTATGTGTGTTATTTATAATCCATGCTGTAGCATTAGATATGATCTGAAAACGTATAGTAAAAGTTGATAAATTCGATAATTCTGGTAGTTATTTTTATCAGGTGAATTTTACAGTTATATCTAATTATATATATATATATATATATATATATATATATATATATATATATATATATATATATATATATATATATATATACATATATATATATATATATATATATATATATATCACAGATATCTATGCACTAAGACAAATAATCAAATAATCAGAGTAAGTAATCATTACGTGGTGACAGAGTAAATGTTACTTTAACCAAATAAATAAATGTACTGGTAACAGTACAGTGCAATTTTCATTAGTGTAATGGATCATTATGCCTTTGTAGGGGGATTAGTCACTGCATTTATTCACCCCTACTCATAATTAAGACAATAGAGTCAGAATGTAGGAGAATCAACAGACTTCATATGAGTTTACATGTAGAAAAAATTCAAACCAACAATTAAGTTAAAATCCAGTAAAAACTGCAATTTAACATTTTACCACTAGGTGGACCCATGCTACAAATTTTACATAAATCATATGGCAACACTAGGACTATAAAAATGACAAATTTCTTATTAAGACTGATTTATAGAAAGAAAAATGTCAAATTTTCCTTCTACAAGATGAATGTATTTTTTTTATTTACATAATTCACACCTTTAACCTCAGCATTATTACATGGACCAAGAAAAGGCTTTTGATATGCAGAAGTTGAACGCAACAGTACATTTGTGGTGTGAGCAGAGTTCACATCTCTAGTGGTGGAGTGACATTCTTATAGTGTGAAGACCATCTTTTGACCAGCAAACACATCTCTCCTGCAAACTAATTACCCATCAAATTTGAAATGGAAACACACTACTCAAGCTGAAAATGTGCAATTAAAATTCACCCTGACTTATGTTTCATGCACTGCATTGTGGGTAAAAAATAATGCTCTGAAATTAAATGCTCCTTTAAACAACTGTTCACACTTTTTTTAATGTCTCAGGTAGCCAGTTCTGTGGCTGGTGTAATTCCACCTGCTATTTTCATTAATAATCATTTGAAGTACTTTGGGCGCCATAGTGAAATGAACGGACCAAACAGTAGTGAGGGAGGTTATGTTGGATCTCACCCCCTGAGCTTCTACATCGTGTCTCTTTGACAAAGGATGGAGCCACTTAACTAAGAATGAGACCGTCCTCACTGACAATTTGAGAATATCTGCTAGATCACGGAATGATAAAGAAGAAAGAGGACATACCACACGACAACTTACAAAATCTCCCGCATCTCTATATTTGGTGTGTGTGTTGTGTTGAGGTTAGTTCGTCAGAACTTCATTTGAATACACTTCCTCTCCACTGTAAGTCTAGTTGTCAGATCATTCAGTAGACTGTATTGAAGAGTGTGTGTACGGTATATATCAGAAGTCCTGCTGTAGCTGTGTTTAGTGTGTTTGGAACTCAGTAAGAATGCAGGTGTGTGTTTATCTGCCTCTTGTGCTCCATGCTGCTGATGGTGAGTGTGACTTTCTCTCTAATTCTGTAGATGATCAAATATCTACTCAGTAGCTACTTTATAAGTAACACATGGCCGTATTAAATATATTTATTCATTTCATTCCATTGTGGGTGTCAGTGATGACCTCTCAACCCTGGCCTGGTATCAGAGGCCTGACACATGTGGCCTCAGATTCTGTTCTGCTGACACTGTTTTCATATTTGTGTTACATACCGCTCTAGCTCTGACTCTTCACTCTGTGTGTGTGTGTGTGTGTGTGTGTGTGTGTGTGTCAGTCAGAAGGTCCTGCGTTCAGTCTCCACTACTGCCAAGTTGCCATTGTTGGGCACTTCAGCAAGACCCTTAGCCCTCATTTGCTCAAGTTGTACTCAGTCATAAGTATAAGTTGCTTTAGATAAAAGTGTCACATAAATCTAAAACTCACTGTTTAGATTTTGCATGAATTCATAGTGCTTATTTGCTCCTGTGTTTGTCTCGGTTTCAGTTCTCATGTGTTCACTCACTCACTCACGCCACAGTCCTAAAAACAGTGTGTGTATGTATGACAGGCTTCGTTGAGGAGCACTCAGATAGTTCTTCATGTAGTCAGTGATGTCTCACTCCTGCTGCAGGGACATCACACGTACAGTAAGACAGTCACAGATCAGCACTAAAGAGGATAGAGGAGGACAGCACACGACATACACACACGTACAACAGATGAGTGTGTGGGGCAAATATACACATGCACTGTAGACCTGTGTGTGTGTGTGTGTGTGTGTGTGTGTGTGTGTGTGTGTGTGTGTGTATTTAATGTGTAATTAAAATGTCAACGCAAAACTTATTCAATTTAACATTCTGGAAATTATCTTTTCCAGGTGCACTTTAGTTATAAAATCCTGTCAAAACCAGAATCTAACGTTTTACCACTAGGTGGACCTTAAATTATATGGAAACACTGCGGAAAAAAAGCAATATATTTCTTATTAAGACTGATGTCATTTCTTTAAAAAAAAATTTAAATTAACTCGTTTTCCTTCTATAAGATTGATGTATTTTTTTTAAATTATTATTGTGATAAAGACACGAGTTAAAAAATTCACGAGTTAAATAATTCAACCAGCACATCATTGTAGGTAAGATAAGACTTTTGATATGCAGAAGCTGAAAGCAACAGTACATTTGTGGTGTGAGTAGAGTTCACATCTCTAGTGGTGGAGTGACAGTGTTGCACAGCGTGGACCAGTTTTTGGCCAACAAACATTTCCCAAATATGTTCCATCAAATGTGAAACTGAACCTCACTAAACAACTGAACATGCGCAGTTCAAATCAGCTGAGAATTACCTGTCTTGCAGTGCATTATGGGTAAAACATGCCCTGATATTACAACGCTACTTTATAAGTTTGTTCAACATGTCGTACAAATCTCAAATATTCAGTACTTTGGCTGCTGTAATTCCACCTGGGTTTTTATTGTATAATAATAAAAGATCCATTTGGTCATATGCAAGTTTGACTGATGAGGAAGAAAGAGGATGTACCAAATGAAGACTTCCAAATTTATCGCTGTGTGTATCTTGCGGACAGAAGTAAGTCAGAGTTTCCTCTGAATACACTTTCTCTCCACTATAAGTGAAGCTGTGAAGTCATTCAGTAGACTGTATTGAAGAGTGTGTACGGTGTGTATCAGCAGTCCTGCTGTAGCTGTGTGTAGTGTGTGTGTAACTCAGTAAGAATGCAGGTGTGTGTTTATCTGCTCCTTGTGCTCCACGCTGCTGATGGTGAGTGTTACCTTCTCTCTACAGGTGTTTCAGAAGAGCTGAGCAGGGGTCCAGTCTAATCTAAGTCACTACACTATGGTCAGTATCCCTGAGCAGCACATGAGTGATGTCACAATGTGTGCAGCCATTAGCCAGAATGATGTCATTTATCATCATGTCACTCTTGGTCCCTACAACTGCCCACGTCATCACCTTCCTCCATACACTACACAACACACTCATTCCCCATCACTAGGGGACTGGACCAGAGCAGTCCAGGTTTGTTGTTGTCTGCAATAACAAGTTTCTGCCAGGCTGCTCTGGTACACACTGAACACTCATGATGTGTTGTGCTTCACCTTCCACTACTCTCCATTCCTAAATCCTGTTGAGTTCTTTTCAGCATGGAGGTGGAAGGTCCATGATCACCAACCCCACCTACACATACACCTTCTCCAGGTGATGGAGGAAGCTTGTGGTGACATTGATGATGGAGCATGTCAGGGGTGGATACGTCACTCCAGGTGGTACTTCCCTCACGGCCACAATGACCGGATTTAGAACCTCTGTGCCAGCTGAGCTGTTTTTAAAAAGAAACACGTGATCTGAGCGAGTCGTGGTTTTGGTCCTTGTGGTTTTAACCAGCAATTTTTAGTATTAAGTGTAATGGCTCATATCAAAGGCACAGTCTAATTATAACTGATCACCCAGGCTCTGTTTAACTGGCTTGTCAAATATCTTTCAAATACATAATAAATAGAATAATACAAATATTTACACTTTATTACATTTTATATTTACACTTTATATTTACACTCTATTGCTGATTTTATGTATTTATGCTGTGTGATGTTTGCTGTATTTATGTATTTTATGTTTATAAAGTGTCATGGCTACACTATAAGTAGCGTATGCAGTTTTTGTCCACCAATAGACTGGCTGTGTTACATGGCTGCTTTAACGGTAAGTTGTCAACAAGGAGGCTTTTTCAGCCTTCTGGTGGTTTCTCAAGCCTCGTCTTTCTTCCCCCACAGACACCCCCACACTGAAACCACAACATGCATGTCTGGTTCACAGAGGCACCAGGGGCCCTGTGGGCTCTGTGAAACTACACAATGAAAAAACAGACCTCAGTTGTTCTCAGGACTCACAAGACCCCACATTACTGTAGTGAAGTCCTTTTGGACTTCAGTGAAGTACTCCTGAGAGATTTCTGGACTGATCTCTGGAGTCAGTGTGTGTCCACAGTGGTAGTGGAGTTCTGGGTGTAGAGTTGTCAGTGTGTGCTGGTGTTTCCATAGTGACAATGCTGCTGAGTTTGTGTCTTCTCTTCACTGATAGTGAGTGTGAAATTCTCTTTTAATGCTGAATTGCATGAAATTGTACATTTATTTGTTAATGTTAATAAAAATGTTATTTAAGCAAGCTGACTTTTTTTCAGGTTGAACTGGAAAAATGTTTTGCTTAACAAATAATTATTAAATATTTCTGCATATCTTATGATTCCATCTTATGAAGTCTGTGTACTTTTTAATATAGTTAAAATACAATTGTCCTATATTTCCTGGTATACGTTTCTATAGGCTACACTGTAAAGAGTAGAAGACAATTACATGTTATTGCTTTAGTATGTCTTTGTCTCCATGTGCTTTTGTATGTTTTAGTTTGTAGCTCCTCCCCTGCTCTGCTCCTTGACATGTGTCTCATGTGAGTTTTGTCTCTTACCCCTCCCAGTAATTGTTCGCAGATATTCCCTGTTTGTCTACTGCTGAATAAATACCCTAATGCTAATGTCTGCAGTCATGGTCAGTGTATGACCCTACTTTCATGTAAATACTTGTGTCATGAAATATCTCAGCTCAGTGAATACATCAGATATAACATACAGGCTCCACTTTTACAGCAGTGTTCTTAATCTATTAGTGGTGTGAGAAAAATATGGTTTGTGGACTAAATTGTGGTAGAAAAGTATTTGATATGTGTATGGCATCTTAATGTGAATATGTGCAGTTTTTAAAGTCAATAAACATTTTGCTCTCAAAACAGCTTATGAACACCCCATAAGAAGGAGGAGACTGTTCTGGTCTGAGAGCTCAGGATGTCTGATGTGGTTTCATTTCTCACAGTTCCAACCAGTGGGCAGTGGATACCAGATCAGAGTCTAAAGCCCATTTTAGACCAGAAGTGACAACCGTGCTGCTTCTGCACCTCTGCAGCTGAGCTGTGGTCACACACTCACAAGCTCACTTTCCTTCTATTCTATTTCTTGCCTTATGCCATGACAGGCTTATCAGTGGTTTCTAGCTAGAAATAGTACAAAATACTACATTTATTCTGTAAAGTGTAGTGTAATAATCAAAACAGCAAAACTCTGACTGCTGGGTCTATTCTAATGTGAAATTGGGATAAAGGATGATGTTTTAAACACAGACTAAAACTAGGACTTAAATTCTAACTGGACCTGCCATTGAGAACACACTGTAGCCTACAGTGTGTTCTCAATGGCAGGTCCAGTTTGAATTTAATTTAGTACAAAACAGGTTTAGTATGAGTAGGACTGGTATGGTTACTGATAATTTGGGGAATATTGTGTACTGTGAGGAGAGATGTCAGTACTTCACTGAGAAAAGGGACTGCTCATATACTACCAAACCATGTCTATGTTCAAAGGCTGATTAATAGAGTTTATCAAAGTTCAAATAGGTTCTTATTGTGAGTAATGCAGGTTTTTGTTGTTTGTTTTTGACTCATTCAGTAAATTCAGAACTTCATATTACTCAAAAAAATCTTAAAGAACTTTTCTGCATAAGCAATGGTCCACAACAAATTATTGTGATGTGGAAGCTGAAAAAGCAAGCAAAAAGTAGGTCCTCTCACTATCTAGAAATTCTTGAATGTGTGTGTGTGTGTGTGTGTGTGTGTGTGTGTGTGTGTGTGTGTGTGTGTGTGTGTGTGTGTGTGTGTGTGTGTGTGTGTGGGTGTGGGTGTGGGTATGTGTGTTTGCATGCTTATAGTCTCTGGAGACATAAAGCAGACAGCATTCTGTAGTGACAGTGCATAATAGTTCAAAGTATATTTACCACTAAAACAAATTTGATACAATGAATAAAATATTAAGTACACAGGACATCATAAGATAGTGCAAACATAAAATATATCAAGCCATGAAAAAGTAATGCAAATATTTCTATGTACGCAAGCTTTGAGGTGATTAACTCTATAAACTGCATTTTAAAACTATAAACTTAGAAAGAGGAGTTTGAGAATAAGAGTGAGGGGATAATATATCTGTTTGTTTCTCTCCTCTACATCAGACTCCACCCCCTTTGCTTTATAATGAGCATGTGTGCCTCCTATACGGTTTCACAGATGCAGCATCATGGTCAGTGTGGGGTTGTGGGATACATCACAAAGGAAGAAACAACCAGAGTCCTCACAGGTCAAAGGACATGATGGCACTTTGTGTGGTTTTGTATGTCTCCGTAAAGCTGGTGATGTGAACTTGAAAAGAAACATAAGAGCTGTGGTCAAGTTAATTTGTTCCCAGTTCCTCTCTGCTGGGTGGACATTAGGGTCTGGAGTACTGAAGTAATGCTGTGAGAGTTCTGGAGTCAGTGTGTGTCCACAGTGGTAGTGGAGATCTGGGTGTTGAGTTGTCAGTGTGTGCTGGGAGGTCAGTGGTGTTTCCATTGAGACAAGAATGCTCAGTTTGTGTTTTCCCTTTACTGTACATCCTCTCACTAAAGGTGAGTGACATGAAACTGTACATATATGTGCTAATCTAAAATTGTTATTAAAGTGAATTGAATCATTCAAGATTTATTTGGCCAAATTAGAATCATAACCTGGCTGGTCTTAGAATGAAAAATATGATTACAAGGTCCAGAATGCAAACATTCTATATCTTTGCATGAAGTAAAGTTTATTAATAAAAAATAAATCAAAAAGTCAAAAGATGTTATTTCAGAAAATGAAAAGACAGGTTGGGGAAAATGAAGGGAAAAAAGAAATACAAAATAAATTGCTAAAAAGAGCTGGGAAAAGTTAAAGAGTAGGGCTAATTTTGTTGGAGCGCCTGGCACAGGACAAGGTGCTTTTTATAGCCTGCCACGCTCGTCTGAAGAAAATGCGTACTCTCTTCAACTTCTTGCATTCTGAGCCTTTATATTTGAAATAAAAGTAGAATTTTTAAACTGGTGTCCATGGAGTGGATGTATGTAAACTCTGATTATTGATGTGGTGCTTTGATGCTACTCACCAGCTGGGGCGTTCTCCACTTTGACTGCCTCTGTAATAGATTCCACTACTCCACCCAGATCCTCTCTTACATCTACAGATGTTTTTTTTCCCCAAAAAAATCAATAAAAATGTAATTACATAATAAAGTACAGGCACATATTTAAAGTGAACAAACATCATGTCCTACTGTGTGTTCTTAATGGAAAGCTTGATTTTTGCAAGAAAGTACATCTGCACCTTCTACATGGGCGCTGTGGTCCAAAGAGCAAATCTCTCCCATTGACTCTGTGATCATAAAGTATTCAGCAGTTCTGCTCGGGATGGTACGAACCTCCTTACAGTCCTCCTGTTTCTTGGGTGAGAAATAGTGATGAATTGTAAAGGAAATGAATCATCCATTGACCCCACCTGGGCAGTGGAAACTCCACTAATGGACAGCATATTTTGGACTACCATCTGTACAAGTCAGGAAAGTGTCAAGGCTAAATAAATAAAACTGTGGATACAGTCTATATAAAATTTATTAAAATTATAGTAAAAAATGATGTAGACACTTTCTCCCAGATTGGCCGAGTAATGCTGCTTAAACCCAGCAATGGTAGCAGGGTCTCTATGACTCTTGTGTCTTCTGGTAATGATATTAGTAATGAAGTTGTCCCTTGGCATCTAGAAAGGACAGAAGAAAGTTCTATTGTATTGAACGATAATAAAGCCGTTTTATTTCTTTTAAAAAGTCAACATTTGTATGTGTTTTTGGACAACTAAAAAAATACATTTTTAAAAATTAAAGATTTATTTCTAAGAGGTAATTGAATTTGAACTGAAAATTAGGCTTTGATTACAACACAATTTTCTATAAAACAAGGCTTATTTTACATGCATTTGTGCA
The DNA here is from genome assembly GCF_041902795.1 of Electrophorus electricus. Classification (NCBI taxonomy): domain Eukaryota; kingdom Metazoa; phylum Chordata; class Actinopteri; order Gymnotiformes; family Gymnotidae; genus Electrophorus; species Electrophorus electricus. The sequence continues at coordinate 4,431,832 of NC_137498.1, forward strand.
CAGGATTAATTTTGTAGCCTAGTTTCATAACTCTATGGAAATGAGAAATCAAAGCCTATAGATTGTATTGTTTAATATAGTTATATAACAGAACAAATGGCCAACCTTAGCTCAATTTCTTCAACAAATGTTAAAAATGTGAATCAAAGTTTGCCTGTTGTCCGACAGTGCATGATGGCCACACTCGTGGTCTTACAGAGGCTTTTCTAAAACAAGCGCAGAAGTCACTTTCCCTTGTCTCAGTCAACGCATTTCATCTAATGGAGTTCAGTTACGCGAATACTTTTAGCTACTTCCCCTTTTATTTAACAACATTTCCTTTTAGTTAGTTCATTCTCTGCTCACTTATGCCGCATTTTAAAATATTTGTGCGGTCCGTTAAATTAAACAGCTGAGACGGCCCGAGTGCCGCAGGTCCCACAAACTCCCTTGACGTAGACAGACGTTTATTAGACGAACACGAATAAGGAACACAGTGGCGCTCACACGAAACAGGCAAGATGAACATGAGCAACGTTGAACACAGCTTACAAACATAAAGTGCACCACGTACGTGAACATTAGCGAGAACACAGACCGACAAGGATGCACACACCAACCGGGGTTTAAACACACACAGACATTAGGAGAATAACCCGGTGCAGGTGTGTGTGACTACATAGTTGTGGTTTCACACAAGACCATGAACTCCCACTGCAGGCGGCGGGCCGTACCACGTGACTAGTGGGGCGGGGAGCTCACTATCAGCCCGCTAATTAGTTCTCCGTTCAGTCAAAAGTTCTCCATCATTAAAATGTGTGTTCTCATTTTAAATTCGCATATTGGCTACTTGTTTATAATACGATTCCCTTATCAAATATTTAGTATCTGCCTTTGTAGATAAAACTAAATTCTACTTACGTTTTGTTTTCGTTTCTCAGTACCTCTTATGCGTGAAGAATTGTTTGTAGTCTCTGTTGATGTTTTGTCTAAAATGATCGTCATCGGCAAATCCACTCAATAAACTGATCTGGGGTCAGAAATAGAATGACACACATTATGACATAATGGAGCGCTAAATTCTGTTCCGTGGCTGTTTAGAACAATGACAGAAGTGCAGCTGAAATGACATTATAGTCTCATATTATAAATCACATTTTAAAATCATTTCCCCCTCTTTATGCTATCATTTTGTTATCAGGCTCAGATTAAAATATCTAAATAAATAAAGTAAATATAACCTATACATGTAAATCATTCCACATAGGTACAATTCACTCACTCTGTATTCGTTATAATCCAAAGTCATTTGAACACTCATTAAGGATCAAAATGCAACCTAAACAACAACAATAATAATACATTCTTAAGAAATTATACAATTTTAAATGAAAATTAGGCTAATTGATCACAATACAATGTTCAACAAAACAACGCTTATCTTTACTCGGGTGTTTCAGTACTAAGGCTACGCAGTTATGCAAACACATAATATATGCTTATATTATGAAATTGAGCAACTAGACAAACAGAATGAAATGCTCCATTCATTACCGCTTCAAATGGTTTATTATTTTTTAAAAATATATTTTTTAAAAGTGCAGGATTGTAGCCCCAAAATATATCCTATATGAAGTGACCTGCATTAAGAAATTAATTGTTGATGTCACTTACTATTATTATTGGTAGCAGTATTAGTAGTATTTAGTGGGGAATCATCTTATGGTGTTGATTGGAGAATACTATTAAATAAATTAATCTTACCATCAGTAGTAGTTGATGAAATTAATAACTTATAACCATTTGGAGATGTCATTGTTGTAGTAGGTTTAGTTGAAGCTGTTGGACTTGATGTGTCAGTGTCCACTGGAGTAAGAGTTACAGGTTTATATGGAGCCTCTGCAAGAATAGAAAAGTGTGGTCAGTTATAAGTATGAACTCTGTTTCTGTACTGTTCACTCTCATTGGAGATCATTTCCCATGTGTTTCTGTTTGTGTTGTATTTATACCAGGTGAAGCTCTCAGGTCTGGTGTGTATATCAGTGCAGGAACAGGGCAGCAGCCTGAGTGCTGCAGCTGATATGCATGAGATTTAACTGCACCACAATAGTACATTGATTTCAAGATTTGGTTTTATGACTGATGGCAGTCTAAACAGCAAATTGTAATTGTTCAAATTCTACCTTATATGTTCAGATAACATGGAGTGCCTCTTATACGTTATCAGAAATATATGACATGTCGTCTCTAACTGGACTCCTACTAGATGTTTTCAGTGTTTCTTATAAAGTAGCTACTGAGTAGATATTTGATGATCTACAGATGTAGAGAGAAAGTCACACTCACACTCATTTCAAACAAAAGTAAACAAAACAGAAACACCACGAGTGCATCTGTATTTGATCTACTAACAGAGATAAGTTATGCTACTTAGCTAATTCTTAAAAGTAAATTCCTTCTAGTCTCCTGACAATTAAAATCCATGCAAAGCAATGTTTATGATGCAGAATCTGTGCACTAGGGATTGCTTTCCATGCCAGTGAAACAGCTTCCAGTGATCAGGTAAAGTTCTTCATATTATTCCTAGAGAGTAACATTCTGTCTCTCAAAGGCAATGAAACAAGTAAACATTGGTTGCTGGGTTTGAATTTTGCGTCCTAATGGGGTGAAGACAATTCAAGCCAGTTTCTTAAACATTACTACAGGAAGCATAAACTTTGGTGAGTGTGTTCTCATTTTGTTTCCCAACAGAGGTTATGCTAATTAGCTGAATTTCAAAATTTAATTTCATCAATTCTGTGGCAAAGAAAAAATCCTTGCAAGGCAATGTCAAGCATACAGAATTTGCGCAATAGGTTATGCTCTATATGCCAATGAGGGAACTACAGAGATAAAGTGAAACTCTTCATAATATGCCTAGTTAGCAACAGTCTGTTCCTCAAATGGTAAGAAACAAGAGAACTTTGGTGGGGTTGTGAGAATTTCCATCCTAAGGATTGAGAAGTCAGACTCCTTAGCCAGATTTAAAGCTATGATTTTCAAGTGCCAAAAATGAGCAAAAGCTGGAGAGTGAGCCCAAAGAACCTTTTAACAGTGGTTTCTGTAGTGTAGTGGTCATCACATTCGCCTAACACGCGAAAGGTCCTCAGTTCGAAACTGGGCAGAAACATCCCTCTTGATAGCACACTAGTGGGGCAATTGTTGTGTGTATGAAGTGGTTCTCTTTTTGCAGTTTGCCCTTTAGGTCCTGAGACTGAGACGCCAAGCTCCTTGTCTAATCGCAGCATCATTTTGTCATAAATCCTGTTAACAACCAGACCTTTTGGGGGTATAAATATTGATTGATATAGATGTTGAACACTCTTGATTTTTCTAGAGTAGTGGTCAATGCATTTGCTTTCCAGGTCACAGGTCCCAGTTTATATACTGTGCAGAAACATTTCTCATCCATTTTTGCTGTTTGAAATAGTTGGAACAAAGGGAAGCATGGGCAGGTGAGGCTAAAGAACTGCACAGGGAAATCAACTTAAACTCAGCATCATGGAACTGCAGCTGAGCTGCTTTTTAACTGTATTCAAAACGTTAAAAGAAGGCAATACTGTTCATGACTTCAAAGTACAATTGAGATGAGTGAGGTTCTGAGCACAACTATTGGGACTGCAAAGAAAAAGATCTTCGGGTTTTGTGGCCTTAAGCAGTGAAGATCTCACATGGCCCTGCTGCATAAGTTTAGAAAGCCAGAACAGAACCTACCATTTTCCAGGACCACCAGTTTGGACTGAAGTGTCGCTCGGACTAGAGGGTTTCCTGTCAGCTATCCAATATTTTTTCTGCAAGTTTGAATCAGATATTTCTGAAAAATTGGACTTGTGAACCATTTGAATTTTAGGTACATCTGCTCATTATTAGCATTTTAGGCCATCCAACATACCCACTAAATTTGCGTAAAATGGCAGCTATTTGTGAACTTGCAAATATGAAAGGTTTTGGCATAAATTATATTCATTCTTTTACTCAATAACTTGCACTCATTATCAGTTTTGGGTATGAGTTGGTGAAAAGATTGTTCTGAAAGTGCATTGATACCATACTGCATCAAGGAGTCTTTGCATGATTTCTGTAGTGAAGTGGTCATCACCTTTGCATTATACGTAAAAGCTCCTTGAATTGAAGCTGAGCAGAAACAGTAGTTGGTTCTTGGGTTTCTGACTCTTGTATTTGAAGTAGACATCAGGGAATCGAATGGCCTTCTTGCAGCAGAGTGAAAAGATTTTTTGAACTCCCTACTTACTCCGATTGAGTTCTCCAATTCCTGTACTCCAAAATCTGGCACTATAACTCATGTGAAATCCCCAACGTCTTCTTCTGCAACTTGGTTCCACATTGTGCAAAATTAAAATTTCAAGATCAGAAGATTACTATCATCTTAGTATGGACATAAAGAGTAGTTTCTCTGCTGGGGCTCTATTTGCAAACCGAGAAAGTCAATATATGCAGCAGGCTTGTCCTCCGGTGATGCAAGGACTGTGCTTTAGGAGCTGTGTTTAAGGCTGATTTCAATTGTCACAGGGATGATGTAAAACTCATTGTAGCATGATGGGTGTGCTAATCCATGTATTTCAAACAAAAGTAAACAAAACAGAAACACCACGAGTGCATCTGTATTTGATCTACTAAAAGAGATAAGTTAAGCTACTTAGCTAATTCTTAAAAGTAAATTCCTTCTAGTCTCCTGACAATTAAAATCCATGCAAAGCAATGTTTATGATGCAGAATCTGTGCACTAGGGATTGCTTTCCATGCCAATGAAACAGCTTCCAGTGATCAGGTAAAGTTCTTCATATTATTCCTAGAGAGTAACATTCTGTCTCTCAAAGGCAATGAAACAAGTAAACATTGGTTGCTGGGTTTGAATTTTGCATCCTAATGGGGTGAAGACAATTCAAGCCAGTTTCTTAAACATTACTACAGGAAGCATAAACTTTGGTGAGTGTGTTCTCATTTTGTTTCCCAACAGAGGTTATGCTAATTAGCTGAATTTCAAAAGTTAATTTCATCAATTCTATGGCAAAGAAAAAATGCTTGCAAGGCAATGTCAAGCATACAGAATTTGCGCAATAGGTTATGCTCTATATGCCAATGAGGGAACTACAGAGATAAAGTAAAACTCTTCATAATATGCCTAGTTAGCAACAGTCTGTTCCTCAAATGGTAAGAAACAAGAGAACTTTGGTGGGGTTGTGAGAATTTCCATCCTAATGATTGAGAAGTCAGACTCCTTAGCCAGATTTAAAGCTATGATTTTCAAGTGCCAAAAATGAGCAAAAGCTGGAGAGTGAGCCCAAAGAATCTTTTAATAGTGGTTTCTGTAGTGTAGTGGTCATCACATTCGCCTAACACGCGAAAGGTCCTCAGTTCAAAACTGGGCAGAAACATCCATCTTGATAGCACACTAGTGGGGCAATTGTTGTTTGTAAACAGTGTATGAAGTGGTTCTCTTTTTGCAGTTTGCCCTTTAGGTCCTGAGACTGAGACGCCAAGCTCCTTGTCTAATTGCAGCATCATTTTGTTATAAATCCTGTTAACAACCAGACCTTTTGGGGGTATAATTATTGATTGATATAGATGTTGAACACTCTTGATTTTTCTAGAGTAGTGGTCAATGCATTTGCTTTCCAGGTTACAGGTCCCAGCTTATATACTGTGCAGAAGCATTTCTCATCCATTTTTGCTGTTTGAAATAGTTGGAACAAAGGGAAGCATGGGCAGGCGAGGCTAAAGAACTGCACAGGGAAATCAACTTAAACTCACCATCATTGAACTGCAGCTGAGCTGCTTTTTAACTATATTCAAAATGTTAAAAGAAGGCAATACTGCTCATGACTTCAAAGTACAATTGAGTGGAGTGAGGTTCTGAGCACAACTATTGGGACTGCAAAGAAAGAGATCTTCGGGTTTTATGGCCTTAAGCAGTGAAGATCTCACATGGCCCTGCTGCATAAGTTTAGAAAGCCAGAACAGAACCTACCATTTTCCAGGACCACCAGTTTGGACTGAAGTGTCGCTCGGACTAGAGGGTTTCCTGTCAGCTAACCAATATTTTTTCTGCAAGTTTGAATCAGATATTTCTGAAAAATTGGACTTGTGAACCATTTGAATTTTAGGTACATCTGCTCATTATTAGCATTTTAGGCCATCCAACATACCCACTAAATTTGCGTAAAATGGCAGCTATTTGTGAACTTGCAAATATGAAAGGTTTTGGCATAAATTATATTCATTCTTTTACTCAATAACTTGCACTCATTATCAGTTTTGGGTATGAGTTGGTGAAAAGATTGTTCTGAAAGTGCATTGATACCATACTGCATCAAGGAGTCTTTGCATGATTTCTGTAGTGAAGTGGTCATCACCTTTGCATTATACGTAAAAGCTCCTTGTATTGAAGCTGAGCAGAAACAGTAGTTGGTTCTTGGGTTTCTGACTCTTGTATTTGAAGTAGACATCAGGGAATCGAATGGCCTTCTTGCAGCAGAGTGAAAAGATTTTTTGAACTCCCTACTTACTCCGATTGAGTTCTCCAATTCCTGTACTCCAAAATCTGGCACTATAACTCATGTGAAATCCCCAACGTCTTCTTCTGCAACTTGGTTCCACATTGTGCAAAATTAAAATTTCAAGATCAGAAGATTACTATCATCTTAGTATGGACATAAAGAGTAGTTTCTCTGTTGGGACTCTATTTGCAAAACGAGAAAGTCAATATATGCAGCAGGCTTGTCCTCCGGTGATGCAAGGACTGTGCTTTAGGAGCTGTGTTTAAGGCTGATTTCAATTGTCACAGGGATGATGTAAAACTCATTGTAGCATGATGGGTGTGCTAATCCATGTATTTCAAACAAAAGTAAACAAAACAGAAACACCACGAGTGCATCTGTATTTGATCTACTAACAGAGATAAGTTATGCTACTTAGCTAATTCTTAAAAGTAAATTCCTTCTAGTCTCCTGACAATTAAAATCCATGCAAAGCAATGTTTATGATGCAGAATCTGTGCACTAGGGATTGCTTTCCATGCCAATGAAACATCTTCCAGTGATCAGGTAAAGTTCTTCATATTATTCCTAGAGAGTAACATTCTCTCTCAAAGGCAATGAAACAAGTAAACATTGGTTGCTGGGTTTGAATTTTGCGTCCTAATGGGGTGAAGACAATTCAAGCCAGTTTCTTAAACATTACTACAGGAAGCATAAACTTTGGTGAGTGTGTTCTCATTTTGTTTCCCAACAGAGGTTATGCTAATTAGCTGAATTTCAAAAGTTAATTTCATCAATTCTATGGCAAAGAAAAAATCCTTGCAAGGCAATGTCAAGCATACAGAATTTGCGCAATAGGTTATGCTCTATATGCCAATGAGGGAACTACAGAGATAAAGTAAAACTCTTCATAATATGCCTAGTTAGCAACAGTCTGTTCCTCAAATGGTAAGAAACAAGAGAACTTTGGTGGGGTTGTGAGAATTTCCATCCTAATGATTGAGAAGTCAGACTCCTTAGCCAGATTTAAAGCTATGATTTTCAAGTGCCAAAAATGAGCAAAAGCTGGAGAGTGAGCCCAAAGAATCTTTTAACAGTGGTTTCTGTAGTGTAGTGGTCATCACATTGGCCTAACATGCGAAAGGTCCTCAGTTCGAAACTGGGCAGAAACATCTCTCTTGATAGCACACTAGTGGGGCAATTGTTGTGTGTATGCAGTGGTTCTCTTTTTGCAGTTTGCCCTTTAGGTCCTGAGACTGAGACGCCAAGCTCCTTGTCTAATTGCAGCATCATTTTGTTATAAATCCTGTTAACAACCAGACATTTTGGAGGTATAATTATTGATTGATATAGATGTTGAACACTCTTGATTTTTCTAGAGTAGTGGTCAATGCATTTGCTTTCCAGGTTACAGGTCCCAGCTTATATACTGTGCAGAAGCATTTCTCATCCATTTTTGCTGTTTGAAATAGTTGGAACAAAGGGAAGCATGGGCAGGCGAGGCTAAAGAACTGCACAGGGAAATCAACTTAAACTCACCATCATTGAACTGCAGCTGAGCTGCTTTTTAACTATATTCAAAATGTTAAAAGAAGGCAATACTGCTCATGACTTCAAAGTACAATTGAGTGGAGTGAGGTTCTGAGCACAACTATTGGGACTGCAAAGAAAGAGATCTTCGGGTTTTATGGCCTTAAGCAGTGAAGATCTCACATGGCCCTGCTGCATAAGTTTAGAAAGCCAGAACAGAACCTACCATTTTCCAGGACCACCAGTTTGGACTGAAGTGTCGCTCGGACTAGAGGGTTTCCTGTCAGCTAACCAATATTTTTTCTGCAAGTTTGAATCAGATATTTCTGAAAAATTGGACTTGTGAACCATTTGAATTTTAGGTACATCTGCTCATTATTAGCATTTTAGGCCATCCAACATACCCACTAAATTTGCGTAAAATGGCAGCTATTTGTGAACTTGCAAATATGAAAGGTTTTGGCATAAATTATATTCATTCTTTTACTCAATAACTTGCACTCATTATCAGTTTTGGGTATGAGTTGGTGAAAAGATTGTTCTGAAAGTGCATTGATACCATACTGCATCAAGGGGTCTTTGCATGATTTCTGTAGTGAAGTGGTCATCACCTTTGCATTATACGTAAAAGCTCCTTGTATTGAAGCTGAGCAGAAACAGTAGTTGGTTCTTGGGTTTCTGACTCTTGTATTTGAAGTAGACATCAGGGAATCGAATGGCCTTCTTGCAGCAGAGTGAAAAGATTTTTTGAACTCCCTACTTACTCCGATTGAGTTCTCCAATTCCTGTAATCCAAAATCTGGCACTATAACTCATGTGAAATCCCCAACGTCTTCTTCTGCAACTTGGTTCCACATTGTGCAAAATTAAAATTTCAAGATCAGAAGATTACTATCATCTTAGTATGGACATAAAGAGTAGTTTCTCTGTTGGGGCTCTATTTGCAAAACGAGAAAGTCAATATATGCAGCAGGCTTGTCCTCCGGTGATGCAAGGACTGTGCTTTAGGAGCTGTGTTTAAGGCTGATTTCAATTGTCACAGGGATGATGTAAAACTCATTGTAGCATGATGGGTGTGCTAATCCATGTATTTCAAACAAAAGTAAACAAAACAGAAACACCACGAGTGCATCTGTATTTGATCTACTAACAGAGATAAGTTATGCTACTTAGCTAATTCTTAAAAGTAAATTCCTTCTAGTCTCCTGACAATTAAAATCCATGCAAAGCAATGTTTATGATGCAGAATCTGTGCACTAGGGATTGCTTTCCATGCCAATGAAACAGCTTCCAGTGATCAGGTAAAGTTCTTCATATTATTCCTAGAGAGTAACATTCTCTCTCAAAGGCAATGAAACAAGTAAACATTGGTTGCTGGGTTTGAATTTTGCGTCCTAATGGGGTGAAGACAATTCAAGCCAGTTTCTTAAACATTACTACAGGAAGCATAAACTTTGGTGAGTGTGTTCTCATTTTGTTTCCCAACAGAGGTTATGCTAATTAGCTGAATTTCAAAAGTTAATTTCATCAATTCTATGGCAAAGAAAAAATCCTTGCAAGGCAATGTCAAGCATACAGAATTTGCGCAATAGGTTATGCTCTATATGCCAATGAGGGAACTACAGAGATAAAGTAAAACTCTTCATAATATGCCTAGTTAGCAACAGTCTGTTCCTCAAATGGTAAGAAACAAGAGAACTTTGGTGGGGTTGTGAGAATTTCCATCCTAATGATTGAGAAGTCAGACTCCTTAGCCAGATTTAAAGCTATGATTTTCAAGTGCCAAAAATGAGCAAAAGCTGGAGAGTGAGCCCAAAGAATCTTTTAACAGTGGTTTCTGTAGTGTAGTGGTCATCACATTGGCCTAACATGCGAAAGGTCCTCAGTTCGAAACTGGGCAGAAACATCTCTCTTGATAGCACACTAGTGGGGCAATTGTTGTGTGTATGCAGTGGTTCTCTTTTTGCAGTTTGCCCTTTAGGTCCTGAGACTGAGACGCCAAGCTCCTTGTCTAATCGCAGCATCATTTTGTCATAAATCCTGTTAACAACCAGACCTTTTGGGGGTATAATTATTGATTGATATAGATGTTGAACACTCTTGATTTTTCTAGAGTAGTGGTCAATGCATTTGCTTTCCAGGTCACAGGTCCCAGTTTATATACTGTGCAGAAGCATTTCTCATCCATTTTTGCTGTTTGAAATAGTTGGAACAAAGGGAAGCATGGGCAGGTGAGGCTAAAGAACTGCACAGGGAAATCAACTTAAACTCAGCATCATGGAACTGCAGCTGAGCTGCTTTTTAACTGTATTCAAAACGTTAAAAGAAGGCAATACTGTTCATGACTTCAAAGTACAATTGAGATGAGTGAGGTTCTGAGCACAACTATTGGGACTGCAAAGAAAAAGATCTTCGGGTTTTATGGCCTTAAGCAGTGAAGATCTCACATGGCCCTGCTGCATAAGTTTAGAAAGCCAGAACAGAACCTACCATTTTCCAGGACCACCAGTTTGGACTGAAGTGTCGCTCGGACTAGAGGGTTTCCTGTCAGCTATCCAATATTTTTTCTGCAAGTTTGAATCAGATATTTCTGAAAAATTGGAATTGTGAACCATTTGAATTTTAGGTACATCTGCTCATTATTAGCATTTTAGGCCATCCAACATACCCACTAAATTTGCGTAAAATGGCAGCTATTTGTGAACTTGCAAATATGAAAGGTTTTGGCATAAATGATATTCATTCTTTTACTCAATAACTTGCACTCATTATCAGTTTTGGGTATGAGTTGGTGAAAAGATTGTTCTGAAAGTGCATTGATACCATACTGCATCAAGCTGTCTTTGCATGATTTCTGTAGTGAAGTGGTCATCACCTTTGCATTATACGTAAAAGGTCCTTGAATTGAAGCTGAGTAGAAACAGTAGTTGGTTCTTGGGTTTCTGACTCTTGTATTTGAAGTAGACATCAGGGAATCGAATGGCCTTCTTGCAGCAGAGTGAAAAGATTTTTTGAACTCCCTACTTACTCCGATTGAGTTCTCCAATTCCTGTACTCCAAAATCTGGCACTATAACTCATGTGAAATCCCCAACGTCTTCTTCTGCAACTTGTTTCCACATTGTGCAAAATTAAAATTTCAAGATCAGAAGATTACTATCATCTTAGTATGGACATAAAGAGTAGTTTCTCTGTTGGGGCTCTATTTGCAAACCGAGAAAGTCAATATATGCAGCAGGCTTGTCCTCCGGTGATGCAAGGACTGTGGTTTAGGAGCTGTGTTTAAGGCTGATTTCAATTGTCACAGGGATGATGTAAAACTCATTGTAGCATGATGGGTGTGCTAATCCATGTATTTCAAACAAAAGTAAACAAAACAGAAACACCACGAGTGCATCTGTATTTGATCTACTAAAAGAGATAAGTTAAGCTACTTAGCTAATTCTTAAAAGTAAATTCCTTCTAGTCTCCTGACAATTAAAATCCATGCAAAGCAATGTTTATGATGCAGAATCTGTGCACTAGGGATTGCTTTCCATGCCAATGAAACAGCTTCCAGTGATCAGGTAAAGTTCTTCATATTATTCCTAGAGAGTAACATTCTGTCTCTCAAAGGCAATGAAACAAGTAAACATTGGTTGCTGGGTTTGAATTTTGCGTCCTAATGGGGTGAAGACAATTCAAGCCAGTTTCTTAAACATTACTACAGGAAGCATAAACTTTGGTGAGTGTGTTCTCATTTTGTTTCCCAACAGAGGTTATGCTAATTAGCTGAATTTCAAAAGTTAATTTCATCAATTCTATGGCAAAGAAAAAATGCTTGCAAGGCAATGTCAAGCATACAGAATTTGCGCAATAGGTTATGCTCTATATGCCAATGAGGGAACTACAGAGATAAAGTAAAACTCTTCATAATATGCCTAGTTAGCAACAGTCTGTTCCTCAAATGGTAAGAAACAAGAGAACTTTGGTGGGGTTGTGAGAATTTCCATCCTAATGATTGAGAAGTCAGACTCCTTAGCCAGATTTAAAGCTATGATTTTCAAGTGCCAAAAATGAGCAAAAGCTGGAGAGTGAGCCCAAAGAATCTTTTAACAGTGGTTTCTGTAGTGTAGTGGTCATCACATTGGCCTAACATGTGAAAGGTCCTCAGTTCGAAACTGGGCAGAAACATCTCTCTTGATAGCACACTAGTGGGGCAATTGTTGTGTGTATGCAGTGGTTCTCTTTTTGCAGTTTGCCCTTTAGGTCCTGAGACTGAGACGCCAAGCTCCTTGTCTAATCGCAGCATCATTTTGTCATAAATCCTGTTAACAACCAGACCTTTTGGGGGTATAATTATTGATTGATATAGATGTTGAACACTCTTGATTTTTCTAGAGTAGTGGTCAATGCATTTGCTTTCCAGGTCACAGGTCCCAGTTTATATACTGTGCAGAAGCATTTCTCATCCATTTTTGCTGTTTGAAATAGTTGGAACAAAGGGAAGCATGGGCAGGTGAGGCTAAAGAACTGCACAGGGAAATCAACTTAAACTCAGCATCATGGAACTGCAGCTGAGCTGCTTTTTAACTGTATTCAAAACGTTAAAAGAAGGCAATACTGTTCATGACTTCAAAGTACAATTGAGATGAGTGAGGTTCTGAGCACAACTATTGGGACTTCAAAGAAAAAGATCTTCGGGTTTTATGGCCTTAAGCAGTGAAGATCTCACATGGCCCTGCTGCATAAGTTTAGAAAGCCAGAACAGAACCTACCATTTTCCAGGACCACCAGTTTGGACTGAAGTGTCGCTCGGACTAGAGGGTTTCCTGTCAGCTATCCAATATTTTTTCTGCAAGTTTGAATCAGATATTTCTGAAAAATTGGAATTGTGAACCATTTGAATTTTAGGTACATCTGCTCATTATTAGCATTTTAGGCCATCCAACATACCCACTAAATTTGCGTAAAATGGCAGCTATTTGTGAACTTGCAAATATGAAAGGTTTTGGCATAAATGATATTCATTCTTTTACTCAATAACTTGCACTCATTATCAGTTTTGGGTATGAGTTGGTGAAAAGATTGTTCTGAAAGTGCATTGATACCATACTGCATCAAGCTGTCTTTGCATGATTTCTGTAGTGAAGTGGTCATCACCTTTGCATTATACGTAAAAGGTCCTTGAATTGAAGCTGAGTAGAAACAGTAGTTGGTTCTTGGGCTTGGCTCTTGTATTTGAAGTAGACATCAAGGAATCGAATGGCCTTCTTGCAGCAGAGTGAAAAGATTTTTTGAACTCCCTACTTACTCTGATTGAGTTCTCCAATTCCTGTACTCCAAAATCTGGCACTATAACTCATGTGAAATCCCCAACGTCTTCTTCTGCAACTTGGTTCCACATTGTGCAAAATTAAAATTTCAAGATCAGAAGATTACTATCATCTTAGTATGGACATAAAGAGTAGTTTCTCTGTTGGGGCTCTATTTGCAAACCGAGAAAGTCAATATATGCAGCAGGCTTGTCCTCCGGTGATGCAAGGACTGTGCTTTAGGAGCTGTGTTTAAGGCTGATTTCAATTGTCACAGGGATGATGTAAAACTCATTGTAGCATGATGGGTGTGCTAATCCATGTATTTCAAACAAAAGTAAACAAAACAGAAACACCACGAGTGCATCTGTATTTGATCTACTAACAGAGATAAGTTATGCTACTTAGCTAATTCTTAAAAGTAAATTCCTTCTAGTCTCCTGACAATTAAAATCCATGCAAAGCAATGTTTATGATGCAGAATCTGTGCACTAGGGATTGCTTTCCATGCCAATGAAACAGCTTCCAGTGATCAGGTAAAGTTCTTCATATTATTCCTAGAGAGTAACATTCTGTCTCTCAAAGGCAATGAAACAAGTAAACATTGGTTGCTGGGTTTGAATTTTGCGTCCTAATGGGGTGAAGACAATTCAAGCCAGTTTCTTAAACATTACTACAGGAAGCATAAACTTTGGTGAGTGTGTTCTCATTTTGTTTCCCAACAGAGGTTATGCTAATTAGCTGAATTTCAAAAGTTAATTTCATCAATTCTATGGCAAAGAAAAAATCCTTGCAAGGCAATGTCAAGCATACAGAATTTGCGCAATAGGTTATGCTCTATATGCCAATGAGGGAACTACAGAGATAAAGTAAAACTCTTCATAATATGCCTAGTTAGCAACAGTCTGTTCCTCAAATGGTAAGAAACAAGAGAACTTTGGTGGGGTTGTGAGAATTTCCATCCTAATGATTGAGAAGTCAGACTCCTTAGCCAGATTTAAAGCTATGATTTTCAAGTGCCAAAAATGAGCAAAAGCTGGAGAGTGAGCCCAAAGAACCTTTTAACAGTGGTTTCTGTAGTGTAGTGGTCATCACATTGGCCTAACATGCGAAAGGTCCTCAGTTCGAAACTGGGCAGAAACATCTCTCTTGATAGCACACTAGTGGGGCAATTGTTGTGTGTATGCAGTGGTTCTCTTTTTGCAGTTTGCCCTTTAGGTCCTGAGACTGAGACGCCAAGCTCCTTGTCTAATCGCAGCATCATTTTGTCATAAATCCTGTTAACAACCAGACCTTTTGGGGGTATAATTATTGATTGATATAGATGTTGAACACTCTTGATTTTTCTAGAGTAGTGGTCAATGCATTTGCTTTCCAGGTCACAGGTCCCAGTTTATGTACTGTGCAGAAGCATTTCTCATCCATTTTTGCTGTTTGAAATAGTTGGAACAAAGGGAAGCATGGGCAGGTGAGGCTAAAGAACTGCACAGGGAAATCAACTTAAACTCAGCATCATGGAACTGCAGCTGAGCTGCTTTTTAACTGTATTCAAAACGTTAAAAGAAGGCAATACTGTTCATGACTTCAAAGTACAATTGAGATGAGTGAGGTTCTGAGCACAACTATTGGGACTGCAAAGAAAAAGATCTTCGGGTTTTATGGCCTTAAGCAGTGAAGATCTCACATGGCCCTGCTGCATAAGTTTAGAAAGCCAGAACAGAACCTACCATTTTCCAGGACCACCAGTTTGGACTGAAGTGTCGCTCGGACTAGAGGGTTTCCTGTCAGCTATCCAATATTTTTTCTGCAAGTTTGAATCAGATATTTCTGAAAAATTGGAATTGTGAACCATTTGAATTTTAGGTACATCTGCTCATTATTAGCATTTTAGGCCATCCAACATACCCACTAAATTTGCGTAAAATGGCAGCTATTTGTGAACTTGCAAATATGAAAGGTTTTGGCATAAATGATATTCATTCTTTTACTCAATAACTTGCACTCTTTATCAGTTTTGGGTATGAGTTGGTGAAAAGATTGTTCTGAAAGTGCATTGATACCATACTGCATCAAGCTGTCTTTGCATGATTTCTGTAGTGAAGTGGTCATCACCTTTGCATTATACGTAAAAGGTCCTTGAATTGAAGCTGAGTAGAAACAGTAGTTGGTTCTTGGGTTTCTGACTCTTGTATTTGAAGTAGACATCAGGGAATCGAATGGCCTTCTTGCAGCAGAGTGAAAAGATTTTTTGAACTCCCTACTTACTCCGATTGAGTTCTCCAATTCCTGTACTCCAAAATCTGGCACTATAACTCATGTGAAATCCCCAACGTCTTCTTCTGCAACTTGGTTCCACATTGTGCAAAATTAAAATTTCAAGATCAGAAGATTACTATCATCTTAGTATGGACATAAAGAGTAGTTTCTCTGTTGGGGCTCTATTTGCAAACCGAGAAAGTCAATATATGCAGCAGGCTTGTCCTCCGGTGATGCAAGGACTGTGCTTTAGGAGCTGTGTTTAAGGCTGATTTTATTTGTCACAGGGATGATGTAAAACTCATTGTAGCATGATGGGTGTGCTAATCCATGTATTTCAAACAAAAGTAAACAAAACAGAAACACCACGAGTGCATCTGTATTTGATCTACTAACAGAGATAAGTTATGCTACTTAGCTAATTCTTAAAAGTAAATTCCTTCTAGTCTCCTGACAATTAAAATCCATGCAAAGCAATGTTTATGATGCAGAATCTGTGCACTAGGGATTGCTTTCCATGCCAATGAAACAGCTTCCAGTGATCAGGTAAAGTTCTTCATATTATTCCTAGAGAGTAACATTCTGTCTCTCAAAGGCAATGAAACAAGTAAACATTGGTTGCTGGGTTTGAATTTTGCGTCCTAATGGGGTGAAGACAATTCAAGCCAGTTTCTTAAACATTACTACAGGAAGCATAAACTTTGGTGAGTGTGTTCTCATTTTGTTTCCCAACAGAGGTTATGCTAATTAGCTGAATTTCAAAAGTTAATTTCATCAATTCTATGGCAAAGAAAAAATGCTTGCAAGGCAATGTCAAGCATACAGAATTTGCGCAATAGGTTATGCTCTATATGCCAATGAGGGAACTACAGAGATAAAGTAAAACTCTTCATAATATGCCTAGTTAGCAACAGTCTGTTCCTCAAATGGTAAGAAACAAGAGAACTTTGGTGGGGTTGTGAGAATTTCCATCCTAATGATTGAGAAGTCAGACTCCTTAGCCAGATTTAAAGCTATGATTTTCAAGTGCCATAAATGAGCAAAAGCTGGAGAGTGAGCCCAAAGAATCTTTTAACAGTGGTTTCTGTAGTGTAGTGGTCATCACATTCGCCTAACACGCGAAAGGTCCTCAGTTCGAAACTGGGCAGAAACATCCATCTTGATAGCACACTAGTGGGGCAATTGTTGTGTGTATGAAGTGGTTCTCTTTTTGCAGTTTGCCCTTTAGGTCCTGAGACTGAGACGCCAAGCTCCTTGTCTAATTGCAGCATCATTTTGTTATAAATCCTGTTAACAACCAGACCTTTTGGGGGTATAATTATTGATTGATATAGATGTTGCACACTCTTGATTTTTCTAGAGTAGTGGTCAATGCATTTGCTTTCCAGGTTACAGGTCCCAGCTTATATACTGTGCAGAAGCATTTCTCATCCATTTTTGCTGTTTGAAATAGTTGGAACAAAGGGAAGCATGGGCAGGCGAGGCTAAAGAACTGCACAGGGAAATCAACTTAAACTCACCATCATTGAACTGCAGCTGAGCTGCTTTTTAACTATATTCAAAATGTTAAAAGAAGGCAATACTGCTCATGACTTCAAAGTACAATTGAGAGGAGTGAGGTTCTGAGCACAACTATTGGGACTGCAAAGAAAGAGATCTTCGGGTTTTATGGCCTTAAGCAGTGAAGATCTCACATGGCCCTGCTGCATAAGTTTAGAAAGCCAGAACAGAACCTACCATTTTCCAGGACCAGCAGTTTGGACTGAAGTGTCGCTCGGACTAGAGGGTTTCCTGTCAGCTAACCAATATTTTTTCTGCAAGTTTGAATCAGATATTTCTGAAAAATTGGACTTGTGAACCATTTGAATTTTAGGTACATCTGCTCATTATTAGCATTTTAGGCCATCCAACATACCCACTAAATTTGCGTAAAATGGCAGCTATTTGTGAACTTGCAAATA
This sequence comes from Electrophorus electricus, assembly GCF_041902795.1. Classification (NCBI taxonomy): domain Eukaryota; kingdom Metazoa; phylum Chordata; class Actinopteri; order Gymnotiformes; family Gymnotidae; genus Electrophorus; species Electrophorus electricus. The sequence continues at coordinate 4,449,387 of NC_137498.1, forward strand.
TGAAAGGTTTTGGCATAAATTATATTCATTCTTTTACTCAATAACTTGCACTCATTATCAGTTTTGGGTATGAGTTGGTGAAAAGATTGTTCTGAAAGTGCATTGATACCATACTGCATCAAGGAGTCTTTGCATGATTTCTGTAGTGAAGTGGTCATCACCTTTGCATTATACGTAAAAGGTCCTTGAATTGAAGCTGAGCAGAAACAGTAGTTGGTTCTTGGGTTTCTGACTCTTGTATTTGAAGTAGACATCAGGGAATCGAATGGCCTTCTTGCAGCAGAGTGAAAAGATTTTTTGAACTCCCTACTTACTCCGATTGAGTTCTCCAATTCCTGTACTCCAAAATCTGGCACTATAACTCATGTGAAATCCCCAACGTCTTCTTCTGCAACTTGGTTCCACATTGTGCAAAATTAAAATTTCAAGATCAGAAGATTACTATCATCTTAGTATGGACATAAAGAGTAGTTTCTCTGTTGGGGCTCTATTTGCAAACCGAGAAAGTCAATATATGCAGCAGGCTTGTCCTCCGGTGATGCAAGGACTGTGCTTTAGGAGCTGTGTTTAAGGCTGATTTCAATTGTCACAGGGATGATGTAAAACTCATTGTAGCATGATGGGTGTGCTAATCCATGTATTTCAAACAAAAGTAAACAAAACAGAAACACCACGAGTGCATCTGTATTTGATCTACTAACAGAGATAAGTTATGCTACTTAGCTAATTCTTAAAAGTAAATTCCTTCTAGTCTCCTGACAATTAAAATCCATGCAAAGCAATGTTTATGATGCAGAATCTGTGCACTAGGGATTGCTTTCCATGCCAATGAAACAGCTTCCAGTGATCAGGTAAAGTTCTTCATATTATTCCTAGAGAGTAACATTCTCTCTCAAAGGCAATGAAACAAGTAAACATTGGTTGCTGGGTTTGAATTTTGCGTCCTAATGGGGTGAAGACAATTCAAGCCAGTTTCTTAAACATTACTACAGGAAGCATAAACTTTGGTGAGTGTGTTCTCATTTTGTTTCCCAACAGAGGTTATGCTAATTAGCTGAATTTCAAAAGTTAATTTCATCAATTCTATGGCAAAGAAAAAATCCTTGCAAGGCAATGTCAAGCATACAGAATTTGCGCAATAGGTTATGCTCTATATGCCAATGAGGGAACTACAGAGATAAAGTAAAACTCTTCATAATATGCCTAGTTAGCAACAGTCTGTTCCTCAAATGGTAAGAAACAAGAGAACTTTGGTGGGGTTGTGAGAATTTCCATCCTAATGATTGAGAAGTCAGACTCCTTAGCCAGATTTAAAGCTATGATTTTCAAGTGCCAAAAATGAGCAAAAGCTGGAGAGTGAGCCCAAAGAATCTTTTAACAGTGGTTTCTGTAGTGTAGTGGTCATCACATTCGCCTAACACGCGAAAGGTCCTCAGTTGGAAACTGGGCAGAAACATCCCTCTTGATAGCACACTAGTGGGGCAATTGTTGTTTGTAAACAGTGTATGAAGTGGTTCTCTTTTTGCAGTTTGCCCTTTAGGTCCTGAGACTGAGACGCCAAGCTCCTTGTCTAATTGCAGCATCATTTTGTCATAAATCCTGTTAACAACCAGACCTTTTGGGGGTATAATTATTGATTGATATAGATGTTGAACACTCTTGATTTTTCTAGAGTAGTGGTCAATGCATTTGCTTTCCAGGTCACATGTCCCATCTTCCATACTGTGCAGAAGCATTTCTCTTTCATCCATTTTTGGTGTTTACTGTATAAAATGGTTGGAACAAAGGGAAGCATGGGCAGGCGAGGCTAAAGAACTGCACAGGGAAATCAACTTAAACTCAGCATCATGGAACTGCAGCTGAGCTGCTTTTTAACTGCACTCAAAATGGTAAAAGAAGGCAATACTGTTCATGACTTCAAGGTAGAATTGAGAGGAGTGAGGTTCTGAGGACAACTATTGGGACTGCAATGAAAGAGATCTTCGGTTTTTATGGCCTTAAGCAGTGAAGAGCTCACACGGCCCTGCTACATAGGTTTAGAAAGCAAGAACAGAACCTACAATTTTCCAGGACCACCAGTTTGGACTGATGTGTAGGTCGGACTAGAGGGTTCCCTTTCAGCTAAACAGCATTTTTTTTCTGACAGTTTGAATCAGATATTTCTGAAAATTACAATTGTGAACCATTTGAATTTTAGGTACGTCTGCTCATGAAACGCATTTTAGGCCATCCAACATACCCACGAAATTTGCATAAAATGGCAGCTATTTGTGAACTTCCAAATATGAAAGGTTTTGGCATAAATGATGTTCATTCTTTCTCCTAAATAATTTGCACACATTTTCAGTTTTGGGGATGAGCTGGTGAAAAAATTGATCTGAAATTGCAGTGATACCATACTGCATCAAGGCATTTTTGCATGGTGTCTGTAGTGAATTGGTCATCACGTTTGCATTATGTGTGAAAGGACCTTGAATTGAAGCTGAGCAGAAACATTAGCTGGTTCTTTGGTTTCTGTGTCTTCTATTTGACGTAGACACCAGGGAATCGAATGGCCTTCTTGCAGCAGAGGGAAATGATTTTCTGAACTCCATAGTTACTTCAATTGAGTTCTCCAAGTCCTGTACTCCAAACTCCGGCACTATAACGCATGTGAAATCTCTAACCTCTTCGTCTGCAACTTGGTTCTACATTGTGCAAAATGGAAATTTCAAGATCAGAAGATTACTAGCATCTTAGTATGGACATAAAGAGTAGCTTCCCTGTTGGAAAAAAATATCCCATCACTGTCTCCATTTGCAAACCGAGAAAGTCAATATATGCAGCAGGCTTGTCCTCCGGTGATGCAAGGACTGTGCTTTAGGAGCTGTGTTTAAGGCTGATTTCAATTGTCACAGGGATGATGTAAAACTCATTGTAGCATGATGGGTGTGCTAATCCATGTATTTCAAACAAAATTAAACAAAACAGAAACTCCACGAGTGCATCTGTATTTGATCTCCTAACAGAGATAAGTTATGCTACTTAGCTAATTCTTAAAAGTAACATCCTTATAGTCTCCTGACAATTAAAATCTATGCAAAGCAATGTTAATGATGCAGAATTTGTGCACTAGGGATTGCTTTCCATGCCGATGAATAAGCCTACAGTGATCCGGTAAAGCTCTTCATATTATTCCTAGGGAGTAACATTCTGTCTCTCAAAGGCAATGAAACAAGAAAACATTGCTTGGTGGGATTGAATTTTGCCTCCTAACGGGGAGAAGACAATTCAAGCCAGTTTTTAAACTATGCCTTGCAGGCACCAAAAAGGAGGAAATGCTGGGCTGATCCTGAACGGCTAGTGCAGTAGGGTTTCTGTAGTGTAGTGGTTATCACGTTAGCCTCACACGCGAAAGGTCCCTGGCTCGATACCAGGCAGAAACACAACTCTTGGTAGATTTGTAACTGCTGTCCTTTTAATTGAATGGAGAGTCGTTCTTCACAGAGAAAAGTCAGGCTCCTTAATTAATAGCCAAGCTGATTAATTAAAACTCTTAGCATAATGGGTATTCTAATTCAAGTCTTTCAAGCATAAACTTTAGTGAGTGTGTTCTCATTTTGTTTCCTAACAGAGGTTATGCTAATTAGCTGAAATTTAAAAGTTACTTTCATCAAGTCTATGGCAAAGAACAAATCCTTGCAAGGCAATATCAAGCATACACAATTTGTGCAATAGGTTATGCTCTAAATGCCAATGAGAGAACTACAGAGATAAAGTAAAACTCTTCATATTATGCCTAGTTAGCAACAGTCTGTTTCTCGAAGGGTAGGAAACAAGAGAACTTTGGTGGGGTTGTCTGAATTTTCATCCTAATGCTTGAGAAGTCATACTGCTTAGCTAGATTGAAAGCTATGATTTTCAAGCCCCAAAAATGAGCAAAAGCTGGAGAGGCAAAGAAGCATTTTAAAGTGGTTTCTGTAGTGTAGTGCTCAGCATGTTCGCCTGACACGAGAAAGGTCCTCTGTTCCATACCTGGCAGAAACATCCCTCTTGATAGCACAGTAGTTGGGCACGTGCTTTTTGTAAGCAGTGTATCAAGTGGGAGACTCTTTGTGCGGTTTGCCCTTTAGGTCCTCAGACTGAGGCACCAAGCTCCTTGTCTAATCGCAACATCATTTTGTCATAAATCCTGTTGACTAAAAGATTTTTTTGGGGGATCATTATTGATTGATATAGATCTTGAACTCTCTTGATTTGTCTAGAGTAGTGGTCATTGCATTTGCTTTCCAGGTCACATGTCCCAGCTTCCATACTGTGCAGAAGCATTTCTCTTTCATCCATTTTTGGTGTTTACTGTATAAAATGGTTGGAACAAAGGGAAGCATGGGCAGGCGAGGCTAAAGAACTGCACAGGGAAATCAACTTAAACTCAGCATCATGGAACTGCAGCTGAGCTGCTTTTTAACTGCACTCAAAATGGTAAAAGAAGGCAATACTGTTCATGACAGAAAGGTAGAATTGAGAGGAGTGAGGTTCTGAGGACAACTATTGGGACTGCAATGAAAGAGATATTCGGTTTTTATGGCCTTAAGCAGTGAAGAGCTCACGCGGCCCTGCGACATAGGTTTAGAAAGCAAGAACAGAACCTACAATTTTCCAGGACCACCAGTTTGGACTGATGTGTAGGTCGGACTAGAGGGTTCCCTTTCAGCTAAACAGCATTTTTTTCTGACAGTTTGAATCAGATATTTCTGAAAATTACAATTGTGAACCATTTGAATTTTAGGTACGTCTGCTCATGAAATGCATTTTAGGCCATCCAACATACCCACAAAATTTGCATAAAATGGCAGCTATTTGTGAACTTCCAAATATGAAAGGTTTTGGCATAAATGATGTTCATTCTTTCTCCTAAATAATTTGCACACATTTTCAGTTTTGGGGATGAGCTGGTGAAAAATTGTTCTGAAATTGCAGTGATACCATACTGCATCAAGGCATTTTTGCATGGTGTCTGTAGTGAATTGGTCATCACGTTTGCATTATGTGTGAAAGGACCTTGAAGTGAAGCTGAGCAGAAACATTAGCTGGTTCTTTGGTTTCTGTGTCTTCTATTTGAAGTAGACACCAGGGAATCGAATGGCCTTCTTGCAGCAGAGGGAAATGATTTTCTGAACTCCCTAGTTACTCCAATTGAGTTCTCCAAGTCCTGTACTCCAAACTCCGGCACTATAACGCATGTGAAATCCCTAACCTCTTCGTCTGCAACTTGGTTCTACATTGTGCAAAATGGAAATTTCAAGATCAGAAGATTACTAGCATCTTAGTATGGACATAAAGAGTAGCTTCTCTGTTGGAAAAAAATATCCCATCACTGTCTCCATTTGCAAACCGAGAAAGTCAATATATGCAGCATACTTTTGCTCCGGTGATGCAAGGACTGTGCTTTAGGAGCTGTGCTTAAGGCTGATTTCAATTGTCACAGGCATGATGTAAAACTCATTGTAGCATGATGGGTGTGCTAATCCATGTATTTCAAACAAAAGTAAACAAAACAGAAACACCACGAGTGCATCTGTATTTGATCTACTAACAGAGATAAGTTATGCTACTTAGCTAATTCTTAAAAGTAACATCCTTATAGTCTCCTGACAATTAAAATCTATGCAAAGCAATGTTAATGATGCAGAATTTGTGCACTAGGGACTGCTTTCCATGCCGATGAATAAGCCTACAGTGATCCGGTAAAGCTCTTCATATTATTCCTAGGGAGTAACATTCTGTCTCTCAAAGGCAATGAAACAAGAAAACATTACTTGGTGGGATTGAATTTTGTGTCCTAACGGGGAGAAGACAATTCAGGCCAGTTTTTGAACTATGCCTTGCAGGCACCAAAAAGGAGGAAATGCTGGGCTGATCCTGAACGGCTAGGGTTGTAGGGTTTCTGTAGTGTAGTGGTTATCACGTTCGTCTCACACATGAAAGGTCCGTGGGTCGATACCAGGCAGAAACACAACTCTTGGTAGATGTTTAACTGCTGTCCTTTCAATTGAATGGAGAGCTATTCATCACAGAGAAAAGTCAGGCTCCTTAATTAATGGCCAAGCTGATTAATTAAAACTCGTAGCGTAATGCCTATGCTAATTCAAGTCTTTCAAGCACAAACTTTAGTGAGTGTCTTCTCATTTTGTTTCCTAACAGCGGTTATGCTAATTAGCTGAAATTTAAAAGTTACTTTCATCAAGTCTATGGCAAAGAACAAATCCTTGCAAGGCAATATCAAGCATAAACAATTTGTGCAATAGGTTATGCTCTAAATGCCAATGAGAGAACTACAGAGATAAAGTAAAACTCTTCATATTATGCCTAGTTAGCAACAGTCTGTTTCTCGAAGGGTAGGAAACTAGAGAACTTTGGTGGTGTTGTCTGAATTTTCATCCTAATGCTTGAGAAGTCATACTGCTTAGCCAGATTTAAAGCTATGATTTTCAAGCCCCAAAAATGAGCAAAAGCTGGAGAGGCAAAGAAGCATTTTAAAGTGGTTTCTGTAGTGTAGTGCTCAGCATGTTCGCCTGACACGAGAAAGGTCCTCTGTTCCATACCTGGCAGAAACATCCCTCTTGATAGCACAGTAGTTGGGCACGTGCTTTTTGTAAGCAGTGTATCAAGTGGGAGACTCTTTGTGCGGTTTGCCCTTTAGGTCCTCAGACTGAGGCACCAAGCTCCTTGTCTAATCGCAACATCATTTTGTCATAAATCCTGTTGACTAAAAGACCTTTTAGGGGGATCATTATTGATTGATATAGATCTTGAACTCTCTTGATTTGTCTAGAGTAGTGGTCATTGCATTTGCTTTCCAGGTCACATGTCCCAGCTTCCATACTGTGCAGAAGCATTTCTCTTTCATCCATTTTTGGTGTTTACTGTATAAAATGGTTGGAACAAAGGGAAGCATGGGCAGGCGAGGCTAAAGAACTGCACAGGGAAATCAACTTAAACTCAGCATCATGGAACTGCAGCTGAGCTGCTTTTTAACTGCACTCAAAATGGTAAAAGAAGGCAATACTGTTCATGACTTCAAGGTAGAATTGAGAGGAGTGAGGTTCTGAGGACAACTATTGGGACTGCAATGAAAGAGATCTTCGGTTTTTATGGCCTTAAGCAGTGAAGAGCTCACACGGCCCTGCTACATAGGTTTAGAAAGCAAGAACAGAACCTACAATTTTCCAGGACCACCAGTTTGGACTGATGTGTAGGTTGGACTAGAGGGTTCCCTTTCAGCTACACAGCATTTTTTTCTGTCAGTTTGAATCAGATATTTCTGAAAATTACAACTGTGAACCATTTGAATTTTAGGTACGTCTGCTCATGAAACGCATTTTAGGCCATCCAACATACCCTCGAAATTTGCATAAAATGGCAGCTATTTGTGAACTTCCAAATATGAAAGGTTTTGGCATAAATGATGTTCATTCTTTCTCCTAAATAATTTGCACACATTTTCAGTTTTGGGGATGAGCTGGTGAAAAATTGTTCTGAAATTGCAGTGATACCAGACTGCATCAAGGCATTTTTGCATGGTGTCTGTAGTGAATTGGTCATGACGTTTGCATTATGTGTGAAAGGACCTTGAAGTGAAGCTGAGCAGAAACATTAGCTGGTTCTTTGGTTTCTGTGTCTTCTATTTGAAGTAGACACCAGGGAATCGAATGGCCTTCTTGCAGCAGAGGGAAATGATTTTCTGAACTCCCTAGTTACTCCAATTGAGTTCTCCAAGTCCTGTACTCCAAACTCCGGCACTATAACGCATGTGAAATCCCTAACCTCTTCGTCTGCAACTTGGTTCTACATTGTGCAAAATGGAAATTTCAAGATCAGAAGATTACTAGCATCTTAGTATGGACATAAAGAGTAGTTTCTCTGTTGGGGCTCTATTTGCAAACTGAGAAAGTCAATATATGCAGCACACTTTTGCTCCGGTGATGCAAGGACTGTGCTTTAGAAGCTGTGCTTAAGGCTGATTTCAATTGTCACAGGCATGATGTAAAACTCATTGTAGCTTGATGGGTGTGCTAATCCATGTATTTCAAACAAAAGTAAACAAAACAGAAACACCACGAGTGCATCTGTATTTGATCTACTAACAGAGATAAGTTATGCTACTTAGCTAATTCTTAAAAGTAAATTCCTTCTAGTCTCCTGACAATTAAAATCCATGCAAAGCAATGTTTATGATGCAGAATCTGTGCACTAGGGATTGCTTTCCATGCCAATGAAACAGCTTCCAGTGATCAGGTAAAGTTCTTCATATTATTCCTAGAGAGTAACATTCTGTCTCTCAAAGGCAATGAAACAAGTAAACATTGGTTGCTGGGTTTGAATTTTGCGTCCTAATGGGGTGAAGACAATTCAAGCCAGTTTCTTAAACATTACTACAGGAAGCATAAACTTTGGTGAGTGTGTTCTCATTTTGTTTCCCAACAGAGGTTATGCTAATTAGCTGAATTTCAAAAGTTAATTTCATCAATTCTATGGCAAAGAAAAAATCCTTGCAAGACAATGTCAAGCATACAGAATTTGCGCAATAGGTTATGCTCTATATGCCAATGAGGGAACTACAGAGATAAAGTAAAACTTCATAATATGCCTAGTTAGCAACAGTCTGTTCCTCAAATGGTAAGAAACAAGAGAACTTTGGTGGGGTTGTGAGAATTTCCATCCTAATGATTGAGAAGTCAGACTCCTTAGCCAGATTTAAAGCTATGATTTTCAAGTGCCAAAAATGAGCAAAAGCTGGAGAGTGAGCCCAAAGAACCTTTTAACAGTGGTTTCTGTAGTGTAGTGGTCATCACATTTGCCTAACACGCGAAAGGTCCTCAGTTCGAAACTGGGCAGAAACATCCCTCTTGATAGCACACTAGTGGGGCAATTGTTGTGTGTATGAAGTGGTTCTCTTTTTGCAGTTTGCCCTTTAGGTCCTGAGACTGAGACGCCAAGCTCCTTGTCTAATCGCAGCATCATTTTGTCATAAATCCTGTTAACAACCAGACCTTTTGGGGGTATAATTATTGATTGATATAGATGTTGAACACTCTTGATTTTTCTAGAGTAGTGGTCAATGCATTTGCTTTCCAGGTCACAGGTCCCAGTTTATATACTGTGCAGAAGCATTTCTCATCCATTTTTGCTGTTTGAAATAGTTGGAACAAAGGGAAGCATGGGCAGGTGAGGCTAAAGAACTGCACAGGGAAATCAACTTAAACTCAGCATCATGGAACTGCAGCTGAGCTGCTTTTTAACTGTATTCAAAACGTTAAAAGAAGGCAATACTGTTCATGACTTCAAAGTACAATTGAGATGAGTGAGGTTCTGAGCACAACTATTGGGACTGCAAAGAAAAAGATCTTCGGGTTTTGTGGCCTTAAGCAGTGAAGATCTCACATTGCCCTGCTGCATAAGTTTAGAAAGCCAGAACAGAACCTACCATTTTCCAGGACCACCAGTTTGGACTGAAGTGTCGCTCGGACTAGAGGGTTTCCTGTCAGCTATCCAATATTTTTTCTGCAAGTTTGAATCAGATATTTCTGAAAAATTGGACTTGTGAACCATTTGAATTTAGGTACATCTGCTCATTATTAGCATTTTAGGCCATCCAACATACCCACTAAATTTGCGTAAAATGGCAGCTATTTGTGAACTTGCAAATATGAAAGGTTTTGGCATAAATTATATTCATTCTTTTACTCAATAACTTGCACTCATTATCAGTTTTGGGTATGAGTTGGTGAAAAGATTGTTCTGAAAGTGCATTGATACCATACTGCATCAAGGAGTCTTTGCATGATTTCTGTAGTGAAGTGGTCATCACCTTTGCATTATACGTAAAAGGTCCTTGAATTGAAGCTGAGCAGAAACAGTAGTTGGTTCTTGGGTTTCTGACTCTTGTATTTGAAGTAGACATCAGGGAATCGAATGGCCTTCTTGCAGCAGAGTGAAAAGATTTTTTGAACTCCCTACTTACTCCGATTGAGTTCTCCAATTCCTGTACTCCAAAATCTGGCACTATAACTCATGTGAAATCCCCAACGTCTTCTTCTGCAACTTGGTTCCACATTGTGCAAAATTAAAATTTCAAGATCAGAAGATTACTATCATCTTAGTATGGACATAAAGAGTAGTTTCTCTGTTGGGGCTCTATTTGCAAACCGAGAAAGTCAATATATGCAGCAGGCTTGTCCTCCGGTGATGCAAGGACTGTGCTTTAGGAGCTGTGTTTAAGGCTGATTTCAATTGTCACATGGATGATGTAAAACTCATTGTAGCATGATGGGTGTGCTAATCCATGTATTTCAAACAAAAGTAAACAAAACAGAAACACCACGAGTGCATCTGTATTTGATCTACTAACAGAGATAAGTTATGCTACTTAGCTAATTCTTAAAAGTAAATTCCTTCTAGTCTCCTGACAATTAAAATCCATGCAAAGCAATGTTTATGATGCAGAATCTGTGCACTAGGGATTGCTTTCCATGCCAATGAAACAGCTTCCAGTGATCAGGTAAAGTTCTTCATATTATTCCTAGAGAGTAACATTCTGTCTCTCAAAGGCAATGAAACAAGTAAACATTGGTTGCTGGGTTTGAATTTTGCGTCCTAATGGGGTGAAGACAATTCAAGCCAGTTTCTTAAACATTACTACAGGAAGCATAAACTTTGGTGAGTGTGTTCTCATTTTGTTTCCCAACAGAGGTTATGCTAATTAGCTGAATTTCAAAAGTTAATTTCATCAATTCTATGGCAAAGAAAAAATCCTTGCAAGACAATGTCAAGCATACAGAATTTGCGCAATAGGTTATACTCTATATGCCAATGAGGGAACTACAGAGATAAAGTAAAACTTCATAATATGCCTAGTTAGCAACAGTCTGTTCCTCAAATGGTAAGAAACAAGAGAACTTTGGTGGGGTTGTGAGAATTTCCATCCTAATGATTGAGAAGTCAGACTCCTTAGCCAGATTTAAAGCTATGATTTTCAAGTGCCAAAAATGAGCAAAAGCTGGAGAGTGAGCCCAAAGAACCTTTTAACAGTGGTTTCTGTAGTGTAGTGGTCATCACATTTGCCTAACACGCGAAAGGTCTTCAGTTCGAAACTGGGCCGAAACATCCCTCTTGATAGTACACTAGTGGGGCAATTGTTGTGTGTATGAAGTGGTTCTCTTTTTGCAGTTTGCCCTTTAGGTCCTGAGACTGAGACGCCAAGCTCCTTGTCTAATCGCAGCATCATTTTGTCATAAATCCTGTTAACAACCAGACCTTTTGGGGGTATAATTATTGATTGATATAGATGTTGAACACTCTTGATTTTTCTAGAGTAGTGGTCAATGCATTTGCTTTCCAGGTCACAGGTCCCAGTTTATATACTGTGCAGAAGCATTTCTCATCCATTTTTGCTGTTTGAAATAGTTGGAACAAAGGGAAGCATGGGCAGGTGAGGCTAAAGAACTGCACAGGGAAATCAACTTAAACTCAGCATCATGGAACTGCAGCTGAGCTGCTTTTTAACTGTATTCAAAACGTTAAAAGAAGGCAATACTGTTCATGACTTCAAAGTACAATTGAGATGAGTGAGGTTCTGAGCACAACTATTGGGACTGCAAAGAAAAAGATCTTCGGGTTTTGTGGCCTTAAGCAGTGAAGATCTCACATGGCCCTGCTGCATAAGTTTAGAAAGCCAGAACAGAACCTACCATTTTCCAGGACCACCAGTTTGGACTGAAGTGTCGCTCGGACTAGAGGGTTTCCTGTCAGCTATCCAATATTTTTTCTGCAAGTTTGAATCAGATATTTCTGAAAAATTGGACTTGTGAACCATTTGAATTTTAGGTACATCTGCTCATTATTAGCATTTTAGGCCATCCAACATACCCACTAAATTTGCGTAAAATGGCAGCTATTTGTGAACTTGCAAATATGAAAGGTTTTGGCATAAATTATATTCATTCTTTTACTCAATAACTTGCACTCATTTTCAGTTTTGGGTATGAGTTGGTGAAAAGATTGTTCTGAAAGTGCATTGATACCATACTGCATCAAGGAGTCTTTGCATGATTTCTGTAGTGAAGTGGTCATCACCGTTGCATTATACGTAAAAGGTCCTTGAATTGAAGCTGAGCAGAAACAGTAGTTGGTTCTTGGGTTTCTGACTCTTGTATTTGAAGTAGACATCAGGGAATCGAATGGCCTTCTTGCAGCAGAGTGAAAAGATTTTTTGAACTCCCTACTTACTCCGATTGAGTTCTCCAATTCCTGTACTCCAAAATCTGGCACTATAACTCATGTGAAATCCCCAACGTCTTCTTCTGCAACTTGGTTCCACATTGTGCAAAATTAAAATTTCAAGATCAGAAGATTACTATCATCTTAGTATGGACATAAAGAGTAGTTTCTCTGTTGGGGCTCTATTTGCAAACCGAGAAAGTCAATATATGCAGCAGGCTTGTCCTCCGGTGATGCAAGGACTGTGCTTTAGGAGCTGTGTTTAAGGCTGATTTCAATTGTCACATGGATGATGTAAAACTCATTGTAGCATGATGGCTGTGCTAATCCATGTATTTCAAACAAAAGTAAACAAAACAGAAACACCACGAGTGCATCTGTATTTGATCTACTAACAGAGATAAGTTATGCTACTTAGCTAATTCTTAAAAGTAAATTCCTTCTAGTCTCCTGACAATTAAAATCCATGCAAAGCAATGTTTATGATGCAGAATCTGTGCACTAGGGATTGCTTTCCATGCCAATGAAACAGCTTCCAGTGATCAGGTAAAGTTCTTCATATTATTCCTAGAGAGTAACATTCTGTCTCTCAAAGGCAATGAAACAAGTAAACATTGGTTGCTGGGTTTGAATTTTGCGTCCTAATGGGGTGAAGACAATTCAAGCCAGTTTCTTAAACATTACTACAGGAAGCATAAACTTTGGTGAGTGTGTTCTCATTTTGTTTCCCAACAGAGGTTATGCTAATTAGCTGAATTTCAAAAGTTAATTTCATCAATTCTATGGCAAAGAAAAAATCCTTGCAAGGCAATGTCAAGCATACAGAATTTGCGCAATAGGTTATGCTCTATATGCCAATGAGGGAACTACAGAGATAAAGTAAAACTCTTCATAATATGCCTAGTTAGCAACAGTCTGTTCCTCAAATGGTAAGAAACAAGAGAACTTTGGTGGGGTTGTGAGAATTTCCATCCTAATGATTGAGAAGTCAGACTCCTTAGCCAGATTTAAAGCTATGATTTTCAAGTGCCAAAAATGAGCAAAAGCTGGAGAGTGAGCCCAAAGAATCTTTTAACAGTGGTTTCTGTAGTGTAGTGGTCATCACATTCGCCTAACACGCGAAAGGTCCTCAGTTTGAAACTGGGCAGAAACATCCCTCTTGATAGCACACTAGTGGGGCAATTGTTGTGTGTATGAAGTGGGTGTCTCTTTTTGCAGTTTGCCCTTTAGGTCCTGAGACTGAGACACCAAGCTCCTTGTCTAATCGCAGCATCATTTTGTCATAAATCCTGTTAACAACCAGACCTTTTGGGGGTATAATTATTGATTGATATAGATGTTGAACACTCTTGATTTTTCTAGAGTAGTGGTCAATGCATTTGCTTTCCAGGTCACAGGTCCCAGTTTATATACTGTGCAGAAGCATTTCTCATCCATTTTTGCTGTTTGAAATAGTTGGAACAAAGGGAAGCATGGGCAGGTGAGGCTAAAGAACTGCACAGGGAAATCAACTTAAACTCAGCATCATGGAACTGCAGCTGAGCTGCTTTTTAACTGTATTCAAAACGTTAAAAGAAGGCAATACTGTTCATGACTTCAAAGTACAATTGAGATGAGTGAGGTTCTGAGCACAACTATTGGGACTGCAAAGAAAAAGTTCTTCGGGTTTTATGGCCTTAAGCAGTGAAGATCTCACATGGCCCTGCTGCATATGTTTAGAAAGCCAGAACAGAACCTACCATTTTCCAGGACCACCAGTTTGGACTGAAGTGTCGCTCGGACTAGAGGGTTTCCTGTCAGCTATCCAATATTTTTTCTGCAAGTTAGAATCAGATATTTCTGAAAAATTGGAATTGTGAACCATTTGAATTTTAGGTACATCTGCTCATTATTAGCATTTTAGGCCATCCAACATACCCACTAAATTTGCGTAAAATGGCAGCTATTTGTGAACTTGCTAATATGAAAGGTTTTGGCATAAATGATATTCATTCTTTTACTCAATAACTTGCACTCATTATCAGTTTTGGGTATGAGTTGGTGAAAAGATTGTTCTGAAAGTGCATTGATACCATACTGCATCAAGCTGTCTTTGCATGATTTCTGTAGTGAAGTGGTCATCACCTTTGCATTATACGTAAAAGGTCCTTGAATTGAAGCTGAGCAGAAACAGTAGTTGGTTCTTGGGTTTCTGACTCTTGTATTTAAAGTAGACATCAAGGAATCGAATGGCCTTCTTGCAGCAGAGTGAAAAGATTTTTTGAACTCCCTACTTACTCCGATTGAGTTCTCCAATTCCTGTACTCCAAAATCTGGCACTATAACTCATGTGAAATCCCCAACGTCTTCTTCTGCAACTTGGTTCCACATTGTGCAAAATTAAAATTTCAAGATCAGAAGATTACTATCATCTTAGTATGGACATAAAGAGTAGTTTCTCTGTTGGGGCTCTATTTGCAAACTGAGAAAGTCAATATATGCAGCACACTTTTGCTCCGGTGATGCAAGGACTGTGCTTTAGGAGCTGTGCTTAAGGCTGATTTCAATTGTCACAGGCATGATGTAAAACTCATTGTAGCTTGATGGGTGTGCTAATCCATGTATTTCAAACAAAAGTAAACAAAACAGAAACACCACGAGTGCATCTGTATTTGATCTACTAACAGAGATAAGTTATGCTACGTAGCTAATTCTTAAAAGTAAATTCCTTCTAGTCTCCTGACAATTAAAATCCATGCAAAGCAATGTTTATGATGCAGAATCTGTGCACTAGGGATTGCTTTCCATGCCAATGAAACAGCTTCCAGTGATCAGGTAAAGTTCTTCATATTATTCCTAGAGAGTAACATTCTGTCTCTCAAAGGCAATGAAACAAGTAAACATTGGTTGCTGGGTTTGAATTTTGCGTCCTAATGGGGTGAAGACAATTCAAGCCAGTTTCTTAAACATTACTACAGGAAGCATAAACTTTGGTGAGTGTGTTCTCATTTTGTTTCCCAACAGAGGTTATGCTAATTAGCTGAATTTCAAAAGTTAATTTCATCAATTCTATGGCAAAGAAAAAATCCTTGCAAGGCAATGTCAAGCATACAGAATTTGCGCAATAGGTTATGCTCTATATGCCAATGAGGGAACTACAGAGATAAAGTAAAACTTCATAATATGCCTAGTTAGCAACAGTCTGTTCCTCAAATGGTAAGAAACAAGAGAACTTTGGTGGGGTTGTGAGAATTTCCATCCTAATGATTGAGAAGTCAGACTCCTTAGCCAGATTTAAAGCTATGATTTTCAAGTGCCAAAAATGAGCAAAAGCTGGAGAGTGAGCCCAAAGAACCTTTTAACAGTGGTTTCTGTAGTGTAGTGGTCATCACATTTGCCTAACACGCGAAAGGTCCTCAGTTCGAAACTGGGCAGAAACATCCCTCTTGATAGCACACTAGTGGGGCAATTGTTGTGTGTATGAAGTGGTTCTCTTTTTGCAGTTTGCCCTTTAGGTCCTGAGACTGAGACGCCAAGCTCCTTGTCTAATCGCAGCATCATTTTGTCATAAATCCTGTTAACAACCAGACCTTTTGGGGGTATAATTATTGATTGATATAGATGTTGAACACTCTTGATTTTTCTAGAGTAGTGGTCAATGCATTTGCTTTCCAGGTAACAGGTCCCAGTTTATATACTGTGCAGAAGCATTTCTCATCCATTTTTGCTGTTTGAAATAGTTGGAACAAAGGGAAGCATGGGCAGGTGAGGCTAAAGAACTGCACAGGGAAATCAACTTAAACTCAGCATCATGGAACTGCAGCTGAGCTGCTTTTTAACTGTATTCAAAACGTTAAAAGAAGGCAATACTGTTCATGACTTCAAAGTACAATTGAGATGAGTGAGGTTCTGAGCACAACTATTGGGACTGCAAAGAAAAAGATCTTCGGGTTTTGTGGCCTTAAGCAGTGAAGATCTCACATGGCCCTGCTGCATAAGTTTAGAAAGCCAGAACAGAACCTACCATTTTCCAGGACCACCAGTTTGGACTGAAGTGTCGCTCGGACTAGAGGGTTTCCTGTCAGCTATCCAATATTTTTTCTGCAAGTTTGAATCAGATATTTCTGAAAAATTGGACTTGTGAACCATTTGAATTTTAGGTACATCTGCTCATTATTAGCATTTTAGGCCATCCAACATACCCACTAAATTTGCGTAAAATGGCAGCTATTTGTGAACTTGCAAATATGAAAGGTTTTGGCATAAATTATATTCATTCTTTTACTCAATAACTTGCACTCATTATCAGTTTTGGGTATGAGTTGGTGAAAAGATTGTTCTGAAAGTGCATTGATACCATACTGCATCAAGGAGTCTTTGCATGATTTCTGTAGTGAAGTGGTCATCACCTTTGCATTATACGTAAAAGGTCCTTGAATTGAAGCTGAGCAGAAACAGTAGTTGGTTCTTGGGTTTCTGACTCTTGTATTTGAAGTAGACATCAGGGAATCGAATGGCCTTCTTGCAGCAGAGTGAAAAGATTTTTTGAACTCCCTACTTACTCCGATTGAGTTCTCCAATTCCTGTACTCCAAAATCTGGCACTATAACTCATGTGAAATCCCCAACGTCTTCTTCTGCAACTTGGTTCCACATTGTGCAAAATTAAAATTTCAAGATCAGAAGATTACTATCATCTTAGTATGGACATAAAGAGTAGTTTCTCTGTTGGGGCTCTATTTGCAAACCGAGAAAGTCAATATATGCAGCAGGCTTGTCCTCCGGTGATGCAAGGACTGTGCTTTAGGAGCTGTGTTTAAGGCTGATTTCAATTGTCACAGGGATGATGTAAAACTCATTGTAGCATGAAGGGTGTGCTAATTCATGTATTTCAAACAAAAGTAAACAAAACAGAAACACAACGAGTGCATCTGTATTTGATCTACTAACAGAGATAAGTTATGCTACTTAGCTAATTCTTAAAAGTAAATTCCTTCTAGTCTCCTGACAATTAAAATCCATGCAAAGCAATGTTTATGATGCAGAATCTGTGCACTAGGGATTGCTTTCCATGCCAATGAAACAGCTTCCAGTGATCAGGTAAAGTTCTTCATATTATTCCTAGAGAGTAACATTCTGTCTCTCAAAGGCAATGAAACAAGTAAACATTGGTTGCTGGGTTTGAATTTTGCGTCCTAATGGGGTGAAGACAATTCAAGCCAGTTTCTTAAACATTACTACAGGAAGCATAAACTTTGGTGAGTGTGTTCTCATTTTGTTTCCCAACAGAGGTTATGCTAATTAGCTGAATTTCAAAAGTTAATTTCATCAATTCTATGGCAAAGAAAAAATCCTTGCAAGGCAATGTCAAGCATACAGAATTTGCGCAATAGGTTATGCTCTATATGCCAATGAGGGAACTACAGAGATAAAGTAAAACTCTTCATAATATGCCTAGTTAGCAACAGTCTGTTCCTCAAATGGTAAGAAACAAGAGAACTTTGGTGGGGTTGTGAGAATTTCCATCCTAATGATTGAGAAGTCAGACTCCTTAGCCAGATTTAAAGCTATGATTTTCAAGTGCCAAAAATGAGCAAAAGCTGGAGAGTGAGCCCAAAGAACCTTTTAACAGTGGTTTCGGTAGTGTAGTGGTCATCACATTAGCCTAACACGCGAAAGGTCCTCAGTTCGAAACTGGGCAGAAACATCCCTCTTGATAGCACACTAGTGTGGCAATTGTTGTGTGTATGAAGTGGTTCTCTTTTTGCAGTTTGCCCTTTAGGTCCTGAGACTGAGACGCCAAGCTCCTTGTCTAATCGCAGCATCATTTTGTCATAAATCCTGTTAACAACCAGACCTTTTGGGGGTATAATTATTGATTGATATAGATGTTGAACACTCTTGATTTTTCTAGAGTAGTGGTCAATGCATTTGCTTTCCAGGTCACAGGTCCCAGTTTATATACTGTGCAGAAGCATTTCTCATCCATTTTTGCTGTTTGAAATAGTTGGAACAAAGGGAAGCATGGGCAGGTGAGGCTAAAGAACTGCACAGGGAAATCAACTTAAACTCAGCATCATGGAACTGCAGCTGAGCTGCTTTTTAACTGTATTCAAAACGTTAAAAGAAGGCAATACTGTTCATGACTTCAAAGTACAATTGAGATGAGTGAGGTTCTGAGCACAACTATTGGGACTGCAAAGAAAAAGATCTTCGGGTTTTGTGGCCTTAAGCAGTGAAGATCTCACATGGCCCTGCTGCATAAGTTTAGAAAGCCAGAACAGAACCTACCATTTTCCAGGACCACCAGTTTGGACTGAAGTGTCGCTCGGACTAGAGGGTTTCCTGTCAGCTATCCAATATTTTTTCTGCAAGTTTGAATCAGATATTTCTGAAAAATTGGACTTGTGAACCATTTGAATTTTAGGTACATCTGCTCATTATTAGCATTTTAGGCCATCCAACATACCCACTAAATTTGCGTAAAATGGCAGCTATTTGTGAACTTGCAAATATGAAAGGTTTTGGCATAAATTATATTCATTCTTTTACTCAATAACTTGCACTCATTATCAGTTTTGGGTATGAGTTGGTGAAAAGATTGTTCTGAAAGTGCATTGATACCATACTGCATCAAGGAGTCTTTGCATGATTTCTGTAGTGAAGTGGTCATCACCTTTGCATTATACGTAAAAGGTCCTTGAATTGAAGCTGAGCAGAAACAGTAGTTGGTTCTTGGGTTTCTGACTCTTGTATTTGAAGTAGACATCAGGGAATCGAATGGCCTTCTTGCAGCAGAGTGAAAAGATTTTTTGAACTCCCTACTTACTCCGATTGAGTTCTCCAATTCCTGTACTCCAAAATCTGGCACTATAACTCATGTGAAATCCCCAACGTCTTCTTCTGCAACTTGGTTCCACATTGTGCAAAATTAAAATTTCAAGATCAGAAGATTACTATCATCTTAGTATGGACATAAAGAGTAGTTTCTCTGTTGGGGCTCTATTTGCAAACCGAGAAAGTCAATATATGCAGCAGGCTTGTCCTCCGGTGATGCAAGGACTGTGCTTTAGGAGCTGTGTTTAAGGCTGATTTCAATTGTCACAGGGATGATGTAAAACTCATTGTAGCATGATGGGTGTGCTAATCCATGTATTTCAAACAAAAGTAAACAAAACAGAAACACCACGAGTGCATCTGTATTTGATCTACTAACAGAGATAAGTTATGCTACTTAGCTAATTCTTAAAAGTAAATTCCTTCTAGTCTCCTGACAATTAAAATCCATGCAAAGCAATGTTTATGATGCAGAATCTGTGCACTAGGGATTGCTTTCCATGCCAATGAAACAGCTTCCAGTGATCAGGTAAAGTTCTTCATATTATTCCTAGGGAGTAACATTCTGTCTCTCAAAGGCAATGAAACAAGTAAACATTGGTTGCTGGGTTTGAATTTTGCGTCCTAATGGGGTGAAGACAATTCAAGCCAGTTTCTTAAACATTACTACAGGAAGCATAAACTTTGGTGAGTGTGTTCTCATTTTGTTTCCTAACAGAGGTTATGCTAATTCGCTGAAATTTAAAAGTTAATTTCATCAATTCTATGGCAAAGAAAAAATCCTTGCAAGGCAATGTCAAGCATACAGAATTTGCGCAATAGGTTATGCTCTAAATGCCAATGAGAGAACTACAGAGATAAAGTAAAACTCTTCATATTATGCCTAGTTAGCAACAGTCTGTTTCTCGAAGGGTAGGAAACAAGAGAACTTTGGTGGGGTTGTCTGAATTTTCATCCTAATGCTTGAGAAGTCATACTGCTTAGCCAGATTTAAAGTTATGATTTTCAAGCCCCAAAAATGAGCAAAAGCTGGAGAGGCAAAGAAGCATTTTAAAGTGGTTTCTGTAGTGTAGTGCTCAGCATGTTCGCCTGACACGAGAAAGGTCCTCTGTTCCATACCTGGCAGAAACATCCCTCTTGATAGCACAGTAGTTGGGCACGTGCTTTTTGTAAGCAGTGTTTCAAGTGGGAGACTCTTTGTGCGGTTTGCCCTTTAGGTCCTCAGACTGAGGCACCAAGCTCCTTTTCTAATCGCAACATCATTTTGTAATAAATCCTTTTCACTAAAAGACCTTTTTGGGGGATCATTATTGATTGATATAGATCTTGAACTCTCTTGATTTGTCTAGAGTAGTGGTCATTGCATTTGCTTTCCAGGTCACATGTCCCAGCTTCCATACTGTGCAGAAGCATTTCTCTTTCATCCATTTTTGGTGTTTACTGTATAAAATGGTTGGAACAAAGGGAAGCATGGACAGGCGAGGCTAAAGAACTGCACAAGGAAATCAACTTAAACTCAGCATCATGGAACTGCAGCTGAGCTGCTTTTTAACTGCACTCAAAATGGTAAAAAAAAGGCAATACTGTTCATGACTTCAAGGTAGAATTGAGAGGAGTGAGGTTCTGAGGACAACTATTGGGACTGCAATGAAAGAGATCTTCGGTTTTTATGGCCTTAAGCAGTGAAGAGCTCACACGGCCCTGCTACATAGGTTTAGAAAGCAAGAACAGAACCTACAATTTTCCAGGACCAACAGTTTGGACTGATGTGTAGGTCGGACTAGAGGGTTCCCTTTCAGCTAAACAGCATTTTTTTCTGACAGTTTGAATCAGATATTTCTGAAAATTACAACTGTGAACCATTTGAATTTTAGTTACGTCTGCTCATGAAACGCATTTTAGGCCATCCAACATACCCACGAAATTTGCATAAAATGGCAGCTATTTGTGAACTTCCAAATATGAAAGGTTTTGGCATAAATGATGTTCATTCTTTCTCCTAAATAATTTGCACACATTTTCAGTTTTGGGGATGAGCTGGTGAAAAAATTGTTCTGAAATTGCAGTGATACCATACTGCATCAAGGCATTTTTGCATGGTGTCTGTAGTGAATTGGTCATCACGTTTGCATTATGTGTGAAAGGACCTTGAATTGAAGCTGAGCAGAAACATTAGCTGGTTCTTTGGTTTCTGTGTCTTCTATTTGAAGTAGACACCAGGGAATCGAATGGCCTTCTTGCAGCAGAGGGAAATGATTTTCTGAACTCCCTAGTTACTCCAATTGAGTTCTCCAAGTCCTGTACTCCAAACTCCGGCACTATAACGCATGTGAAATCCCTAACCTCTTCGTCTGCAACTTGGTTCTACATTGTGCAAAATGGAAATTTCAAGATCAGAAGATTACTAGCATCTTAGTATGGACATAAAGAGTAGCTTCTCTGTTGGAAAAAAATATCCCATCACTGTCTCCATTTGCAAACCGAGAAAGTCAATATATGCAGCAGGCTTGTCCTCCGGTGATGCAAGGACTGTGCTTTAGGAGCTGTGTTTAAGGCTGATTTCAATTGTCACAGGGATGATTTAAAACTCATTGTAGCATGATGGGTGTGCTAATCCATGTATTTCAAACAAAATTAAACAAAACAGAAACTCCACGAGTGCATCTGTATTTGATCTCCTAACAGAGATAAGTTATGCTACTTAGCTAATTCTTAAAAGTAACATCCTTATAGTCTCCTGACAATTAAAATCTATGCAAAGCAATGTTAATGATGCAGAATTTCTGCACTAGGGACTGCTTTCCATGCCAATGAATAAGCCTACAGTGATCCGGTAAAGCTCTTCATATTATTCCTAGGGAGTAACATTCTGTCTCTCAAAGGCAATGAAACAAGAAAACATTGCTTGGTGGGATTGAATTTTGCGTCCTAACGGGGAGAAGACAATTCAAGCCAGTTTTTAAACTATGCCTTGCAGGCACCAAATAGGAGGAAATGCTGGGCTGATCCTGAACGGCCAGGCCTGTAGGGTTTCTGTAGTGTAGTGGTTATCACGTTAGCCTTACACGCGAAAGGTCCCTGGCTCGATACCAGGCAGAAACACCACTCTTGGTAGATGTTTAACTGCTGTCCTTTCTATTGAATGGAGAGCTATTCTTCACAGAGAAAAGTCAGGCTCCTTAATTAATGGCCAACCTGATTAGTTAAAACTCTTAGCATAATGGCTATGCTAATTCAAGTCTTTCAAGCATAAACTTCAGTGAGTGTGTTCTCATTTTGTTTCCTAACAGAGGTTATGCTAATTAGCTGAAATTTAAAAGTTACTTTCATCAAGTCTATGGCAAAGAACAAATCCTTGCAAGGCAATATCAAGCATAAACAATTTGTGCAATAGGTTATGCTCTAAATGCTAATGAGAGAACTACAGAGATAAAGTAAAACTCTTCATATTATGCCTAGTTAGCAACAGTCTGTTTCTCGAAGGGTAGGAAACAAGAGAAGTTTGGTGGGGTTGTCTGAATTTTCATCCTAATGCTTGAGAAGTCATACTGCTTATCCAGATTTAAAGTTATGATTTTCAAGCCCCAAAAATGAGCAAAAGCTGCAGAGGCAAAGAATTATTTTAAAGTGGTTTCTGTAGTGTAGTGCTCAGCATGTTCACCTGACACGGGAAAGGTCCTCTGTTCCATACCTGGCAGAAACATCCCTCTTGATAGCACAGTAGTTGGGCACGTGCTTTTTGTAAGCAGTGTTTCAAGTGGGAGACTCTTTGTGCGGTTTGCCCTTTAGGTCCTCAGACTGAGGCACCAAGCTCCTTTTCTAATCGCAACATCATTTTGTAATAAATCCTTTTCACTAAAAGACCTTTTTGGGGGATCATTATTGATTGATATAGATCTTGAACTCTCTTGATTTGTCTAGAGTAGTGGTCATTGCATTTGCTTTCCAGGTCACATGTCCCAGCTTCCATACTGTGCAGAAGCATTTCTCTTTCATCCATTTTTGGTGTTTACTGTATAAAATGGTTGGAACAAAGGGAAGCATGGACAGGCGAGGCTAAAGAACTGCACAAGGAAATCAACTTAAACTCAGCATCATGGAACTGCAGCTGAGCTGCTTTTTAACTGCACTCAAAATGGTAAAAAAAGGCAATACTGTTCATGACTTCAAGGTAGAATTGAGAGGAGTGAGGTTCTGAGGACAACTATTGGGACTGCAATGAAAGAGATCTTCGGTTTTTATGGCCTTAAGCAGTGAAGAGCTCACACGGCCCTGCTACATAGGTTTAGAAAGCAAGAACAGAACCTACAATTTTCCAGGACCAACAGTTTGGACTGATGTGTAGGTCGGACTAGAGGGTTCCCTTTCAGCTAAACAGCATTTTTTTCTGACAGTTTGAATCAGATATTTCTGAAAATTACAACTGTGAACCATTTGAATTTTAGTTACGTCTGCTCATGAAACGCATTTTAGGCCATCCAACATACCCACGAAATTTGCATAAAATGGCAGCTATTTGTGAACTTCCAAATATGAAAGGTTTTGGCATAAATGATGTTCATTCTTTCTCCTAAATAATTTGCACACATTTTCAGTTTTGGGGATGAGCTGGTGAAAAAATTGTTCTGAAATTGCAGTGATACCATACTGCATCAAGGCATTTTTGCATGGTGTCTGTAGTGAATTGGTCATCACGTTTGCATTATGTGTGAAAGGACCTTGAATTGAAGCTGAGCAGAAACATTAGCTGGTTCTTTGGTTTCTGTGTCTTCTATTTGAAGTAGACACCAGGGAATCGAATGGCCTTCTTGCAGCAGAGGGAAATGATTTTCTGAACTCCCTAGTTACTCCAATTGAGTTCTCCAAGTCCTGTACTCCAAACTCCGGCACTATAACGCATGTGAAATCCCTAACCTCTTCGTCTGCAACTTGGTTCTACATTGTGCAAAATGGAAATTTCAAGATCAGAAGATTACTAGCATCTTAGTATGGACATAAAGAGTAGCTTCTCTGTTGGAAAAAAATATCCCATCACTGTCTCCATTTGCAAACCGAGAAAGTCAATATATGCAGCAGGCTTGTCCTCCGGTGATGCAAGGACTGTGCTTTAGGAGCTGTGTTTAAGGCTGATTTCAATTGTCACAGGGATGATTTAAAACTCATTGTAGCATGATGGGTGTGCTAATCCATGTATTTCAAACAAAATTAAACAAAACAGAAACTCCACGAGTGCATCTGTATTTGATCTCCTAACAGAGATAAGTTATGCTACTTAGCTAATTCTTAAAAGTAACATCCTTATAGTCTCCTGACAATTAAAATCTATGCAAAGCAATGTTAATGATGCAGAATTTCTGCACTAGGGACTGCTTTCCATGCCAATGAATAAGCCTACAGTGATCCGGTAAAGCTCTTCATATTATTCCTAGGGAGTAACATTCTGTCTCTCAAAGGCAATGAAACAAGAAAACATTGCTTGGTGGGATTGAATTTTGCGTCCTAACGGGGAGAAGACAATTCAAGCCAGTTTTTAAACTATGCCTTGCAGGCACCAAATAGGAGGAAATGCTGGGCTGATCCTGAACGGCCAGGCCTGTAGGGTTTCTGTAGTGTAGTGGTTATCACGTTAGCCTTACACGCGAAAGGTCCCTGGCTCGATACCAGGCAGAAACACCACTCTTGGTAGATGTTTAACTGCTGTCCTTTCTATTGAATGGAGAGCTATTCTTCACAGAGAAAAGTCAGGCTCCTTAATTAATGGCCAACCTGATTAGTTAAAACTCTTAGCATAATGGCTATGCTAATTCAAGTCTTTCAAGCATAAACTTCAGTGAGTGTGTTCTCATTTTGTTTCCTAACAGAGGTTATGCTAATTAGCTGAAATTTAAAAGTTACTTTCATCAAGTCTATGGCAAAGAACAAATCCTTGCAAGGCAATATCAAGCATAAACAATTTGTGCAATAGGTTATGCTCTAAATGCTAATGAGAGAACTACAGAGATAAAGTAAAACTCTTCATATTATGCCTAGTTAGCAACAGTCTGTTTCTCGAAGGGTAGGAAACAAGAGAAGTTTGGTGGGGTTGTCTGAATTTTCATCCTAATGCTTGAGAAGTCATACTGCTTATCCAGATTTAAAGTTATGATTTTCAAGCCCCAAAAATGAGCAAAAGCTGCAGAGGCAAAGAATTATTTTAAAGTGGTTTCTGTAGTGTAGTGCTCAGCATGTTCACCTGACACGGGAAAGGTCCTCTGTTCCATACCTGGCAGAAACATCCCTCTTGATAGCACAGTAGTTGGGCACGTGCTTTTTGTAAGCAGTGTATCAAGTGGGAGACTCTTTGTGCAGTTTGCCCTTTAGGTCCTCAGACTGAGGCACCAAGCTCCTTTTCTAATCGCAACATCATTTTGTCATAAATCCTGTTGACTAAAAGACCTTTTTGGGGGATCATTATTGATTGATATAGATCTTGAACTCTCTTGATTGTCTAGAGTAGTGGTCATTGCATTTGCTTTCCAGGTCACATGTCCCAGCTTCCATACTGTGCAGAAGCATTTCTCTTTCATCCATTTTTGGTCTTTACTGTATAAAATGGTTGGAACAAAGGGAAGCATGGACAGGCGAGGCTAAAGAACTGCACAGGGAAATCAACTTAAACTCAGCATCATGGAACTGCAGCTGAGCTGCTTTTTAACTGCAATCAAAATGGTAAAAGAAGGCAATACTGTTCATGACTTCAAGGTAGAATTGAGAGGAGTGAGGTTCTGAGGACAACTATTGGGACTGCAATGAAAGAGATCTTCGGTTTTTATGGCCTTAAGCAGTGAAGAGCTCACACGGCCCTGCTACATAGGTTTAGAAAGCAAGAACAGAACCTACAATTTTCCAGGACCACCAGTTTCGACTGATGTGTAGGTCGGACTAGAGGGTTCCCTTTCAGCTAAACAGCATTTTTTTCTGACAGTTTGAATCAGATATTTCTGAAAATTACAACTGTGAACCATTTGAATTTTAGGTACGTCTGCTCATGAAACGCATTTTAGGCCATCCAACATACCCACGAAATTTGCATAAAATGGCAGCTATTTGTGAACTTCCAAATATGAAAGGTTTTGGCATAAATGATGTTCATTCTTTCTCCTAAATAATTTGCACACATTTTCAGTTTTGGGGATGAGTTGGTGAAAAAATTATTCTGAAATTGCAGTGATACCATACTGCATCAAGTCATTTTTGCATGGTGTCTGTAGTGAATTGGTCATCACGTTTGCATTATGTGTGAAAGGACCTTGAATTGAAGCTGAGCAGAAACATTAGCTGGTTCTTTGGTTTCTGTGTCTTCTATTTGAAGTAGACACCAGGGAATCGAATGGCCTTCTTGCAGCAGAGGGAAATGGTGTTCTGAACTCCCTAGTTACTCCAATTGAGTTCTCCAAGTCCTGTACTCCAAACTCCGGCACTATAACGCATTTGAAATCGCTAACCTCTTCGTCTGCAACTTGGTTCTACATTGTGCAAAATGGAAATTTCAAGATCAGAAGATTACTAGCATCTTAGTATGGACATAAAGAGTAGCTTCTCTGTTGGAAAAAAATATCCCATCACTGTCTCCATTTGCAAACCGAGAAAGTCAATATATGCAGCAGGCTTGTCCTCCGGTGATGCAAGGACTGTGCTTTAGGAACTGTGTTTAAGGCTGATTTCAATTGTCACAGGGATGATGTAAAACTCATTGTAGCATGATGGGTGTGCTAATCCATGTATTTCAAACAAAATTAAACAAAACAGAAACTCCACGAGTGCATCTGTATTTGATCTCCTAACAGAGATAAGTTATGCTACTTAGCTAATTCTTAAAAGTAACATCCTTATAGTCTCCTGACAATTAAAATCTATGCAAAGCAATGTTAATGAAGCAGAATTGGTGCACTAGGGACTGCTTTCCATGCCGATGAATAAGCCTACAGTTATCCGGTAAAGCTCTTCATATTATTCCTAGGGAGTAACATTCTGTCTCTCAAAGGCAATGAAACAAGAAAACATTGCTTGGTGGGATTGAATTTTGCGTCCTAACAGGGAGAAGACAATTCAAGCCAGTTTTTAAACTATGCCTTGCAGGCAACAAAAAGGAGGAAATGCTGGGATGATCCTGAACAGCCAGTGCTGTAGGGTTTCTGTAGTGTAGTGGTTATCACGTTAGCCTCACACGTGAAAGGTCCCTGGCTCGATACCAGGCAGAAACACGACTCTTGGTAGATGTGTAACTGCTGTCCTTTTAATTGAATGGAGAGCCATTCTTCACTGAGAAAAGTCAGGCTCCTTAATTAATAGCCAAGCTGATTAATTAAAACTCTTAGCATAATGGCTATTCTAATTCAAGTCTTTCAAGCATAAACTTTAGTGAGTGTGTTCTCATTTTGTTTCCTAACAGAGGTTATGCTAATTAGCTGAAATTTAAAAGTTACTTTCATCAAGTCTATGGCAAAGAACAAATCCTTGCAAGGCAATATCAAGCCTACACAATTTGTGCAATAGGTTATGCTCTAAATGCCAATGAGAGAACTACAGAGATAAAGTAAAACTCTTCATATTATGCCTAGTTAGCAACAGTCTGTTTCTCGAAGTTTAGGAAACAAGAGAACTTTGGTGGAGTTGTCTGAATTTTCATCCTAATGCTTGAGATGTCATACTGCTTATCCAGATTTAAAGCTATGATTTTCAAGCCCCAAAAATGAGCAAAAGCTGGAGAGGCAAAGAAGCATTTTAAAGTGGTTTCTGTAGTGTAGTGCTCAGCATGTTCGCCTAACACGAGAAAGGTCCTCTGTTCCATACCTGGCAGAAACATCCCTCTTGATAGCACAGTAGTTGGGCACGTGCTTTTTGTAAGCAGTGTATCAAGTGGGAGACTCTTTGTGCGGTTTGCCCTTTAGGTCCTCAGACTGAGGCACCAAGCTCCTTGTCTAATCGCAACATCATTTTGTCATAAATCCTGTTGACTAAAAGACCTTTTTGGGGGATCATTATTGATTGATATAGATCTTGAACTCTCTTGATTTGTCTAGAGTAGTGGTCATTGCATTTGCTTTCCAGGTCACATGTCCCAGCTTCCATACTGTGCAGAAGCATTTCTCTTTCATCCATTTTTGGTGTTTACTGTATAAAATGGTTGGAACAAAGGGAAGCATGGGCAGGCGAGGCTAAAGAACTGCACAGGGAAATCAACTTAAACTCAGCATCATGGAACTGCAGCTGAGGTGCTTTTGAACAGTATTCAAAACGTTAAAAGAAGGCAATACTGTTCATGACTTCAAAGTACAATTGAGAGGAGTGAGGTTCTGAGGACAACTATTGGGACTGCAAAGAAAGAGATCTTTGGGTTTTATGGCCTTAAGCAGTGAAGATCTCACATGTCCCTGTTGCATAAGTTTAGAAAGCCAGAACAGAACCTACCATTTTCCAGGACCACCAGTTTGGACTGAAGTGTCGCTTGGACTAGAGGGTTCCCAGTCAGCTAAACAATATTTTTTCTGACAGTTTGAATCAGATATTTCTGAACAATTAGAATTGTGAACCATTTGAATTTTAGGTACATCTGCTCATTATTAGCATTTTAGGCCATCCAACATACCAACTAAATTTGCGTAAAATGGCAGCTATTTGTGAACTTGCAAATATGAAAGGTTTTGGCATAAATGATATTCATTCTTTTACTCAATAAATTGCACTCATTATCAGTTTTGGGGATGAGTTGGTGAAAAGATTGTTCTGAACGTGCAGTGATACCATACTGCATCAAGGAGTCTTTGCATGATTTCTGTAGTGAAGTGATCATCACGTTTGCATTATACGTAAAAGGTCCTTGAATTGAAGCTGAGCAGAAACAGTAGTTGGTTCTTGGGTTTCTGACTCTTGTATTTGAAGTAGACATCAGGGAATCGAATGGCCTTCTTGCAGCAGAGTGAAAAGATTTTTTGAACTCCCTACTTACTCCGATTGAGTTCTCCAATTCCTGTACTCCAAACTCTGGCACTATAAGTCATGTGAAATCCCCAACGTCTTCTTCTGCAACTTGGTTCCACATTGTTCAAAATTAAAATTTCAAGATCAGAAGATTACTATCATCTTAGTATGGACATAAAGAGTAGTTTCTCTGTTGGGTCTCTATTTGCAAACTGAGAAAGTCAATATATGCAGCACACTTGTGCTCCGGTGATGCAAGGACTGTGCTTTAGGAGCTGTGCTTAAGGCTGATTTCAATTGTCACAGGCATGATGTAAAACTCATTGTAGCATGATGGGTGTGCTAATCCATGTATTTCAAACAAAAGTAAACAAAACAGAAAAACCATGAGTGCATCTGTATTTGATCTACTAACAGAGATAAGTTATGCTACTTAGCTAATTCTTAAAAGTAAATTCCTTCTAGTCTCCTGACAATTAAAATCCATGCAAAGCAATGATTATGATGCAGAATCTGTGCACTAGGGACTGCTTTCCATGCCAATGAAACAGCTTCCAGTGATCAGGTAAAGTTCTTCATATTATTCCTAGAGAGTAACATTCTGTCTCTCAAAGGCAATGAAACAAGTAAACATTGGTTGCTGGGATTGAATTTTGCGTCCTAATGGGGTGAAGACAATTCAAGACAGTTTCTTAAACATTACTACAGGAAGCATAAACTTTGGTGAGTGTGTTCTCATTTTGTTTCCTAACAGAGGTTATGCTAATTAGCTGAATTTCAAAAGTTAATTTCATCAATTCTATGGCAAAGAAAAAATGCTTGCAAGGCAATGTCAAGCATACAGAATTTGCGCAATAGGTTATGCTCTATATGCCAATGAGAGAACTACAGAGATAAAGTAAAACTCTTCATATTATGCCTAATTAGCAACAGTCTGTTCCTCAAATGGTAGGAAACAAGAGAACTTTGGTGGGGTTGTGAGAATTTTCATCCTAATGATTGAGAAGTCAGACTCCTTAGCCAGATTTAAAGTTATGATTTTCAAGCCCCAAAAATGAGCAAAAGCTGGAGAGGCAAAGAAGCATTTTAAAGTGGTTTCTGTAGTGTAGTGCTCAGCATGTTCGCCTGACACGAGAAAGGTCCTCTGTTCCATACCTGGCAGAAACATCCCTCTTGATAGCACAGTAGTTGGGCACGTGCTTTTTGTAAGCAGTGTATCAAGTGGGAGACTCTTTGTGCGGGAGTCTCTTTTTGCAGTTTGCTCTTTAGGTCCTGAGACTGAGACACCAAGCTCCTTGTCTAATCGCAGCATCATTTTGTCATAAATCCTGTTAACTACCAGACCTTTTGGGGGATAATTATTGTTTGATATAGATGTTGAACTCTCTTGATTTTTCTAGAGTAGTGGTCAATGCATTTGCTTTCCAGTTCACAGGTCCCAGCTTATATACTGTGCAGAAGCATTTCTCATCCATTTTTGCTGTTTAAAATAGTTGGAACAAAGGGAAGCATGGGCAGGCGAGGCTAAAGAACTGCACAGGGAAATCAACTTAAACTCACCATCATGGAACTGCAGCTGAGCTGCTTTTTAACTGTAATCAAAACGTTAAAAGAAGGCAATACTGTTCATGACTTCAAAGTACAATTGAGAGGAGTGAGGTTCTGAGGACAACTATTGGGACAGCAAAGAAAGAGATCTTTGGGTTTTATGGCCTTAAGCAGTGAAGATCTCACATGGCTCTGCTGCATAAGTTTAGAAAGCCAGAACAGAACCTACCACTTTCCAGGACCACCAGTTTGGACTGAAGTGTCGCTCAGACTAGAGGGTTCCCTGTCAGCTAAACAATATTTTTTCTGCAAGTTTGAATCAGATATTTCTGAAAAATTAGAATTGTGAACCATTTGAATTTTAGGTACATCTGCTCATTATTTGCATTTTAGGCCATCCAACATACCAACTAAATTTGCATAAAATGGCAGCTATTTGTGAACTTGCTAATATGAAAGGTTTTGGCATAAATTATATTCATTCTTTTACTCAATAACTTGCACTCATTATCAGTTTTGGGTATGAGTTGGTGAAAAGATTGTTCTGAAAGTGCAGTGATACCATACTGCATCAAGGAGTCTTTGCATAATTTCTGTAGTGAAGTGGTCATCACGTTTGCATTATATGTAAAAGGTCCTTGAATTGAAGCTGAGCAGAAACAGTAGTTGGTTCTTTGGTTTCTGTCTCTTGTATTTGAAGTAGACATCAGGGAATCGAATGGCCTTCTTGCAGCAGAGTGAAAAGATTTTTTGAACTCCCTAGTTACTCCGATTGAGTTCTCCAATTCCTGTACTCCAAACTCTGGCACTATAACTCATTTGAAATCCCCAACGTCTTCTTCTGCAACTTGGTTCCACATTGTGCAAAATTAAAATTTCAAGATCAGAAGATTACTATCATCTTAGTATGGACATAAAGAGTAGTTTCTCTGTTGGGTCTCTATTTGCAAACTGAGAAAGTCAATATATGCAGCACACTTGTGCTCCGGTGATGCAAGGACTGTGCTTTAGGAGCTGTGCTTAAGGCTGATTTCAATTGTCACAGGCATGATGTAAAACTCATTGTAGCATGATGGGTGTGCTAATCCATGTATTTCAAACAAAAGTAAACAAAACAAAAACACCACGAGTGCATCTGTATTTGATCTACTAACAGAGATAAGTTATGCTACTTAGCTAATTCTTAAAAGTAAATTCTTTCTAGTCTCCTGACAATTAAAATCCATGCAAAGCAATGTTTATGATGCAGAATCTGTGCAATAGGGACTGCTTTCCATGCCAATGAAACAGCTTCCAGTGATCAGGTAAAGTTCTTCATATTATTCCTAGAGAGTAACATTCTGTCTCTCAAAGGCAAGGAAACAAGTAAACATTGGTTGCTGGGATTGAATTTTGCATCCTAATAGGGTGAAGACAATTCAAGCCAGTTTCTTAAACATTACTACAGGAAGCATAAACTTTGGTGAGTGTGTTCTCATTTTGTTTCCTAACAGAGGTTATGCTAATTAGCTGAATTTCAAAAATTAATTTCATCAATTCTATGGCAAAGAAAAAATGCTTGCAAGGCAATGTCAAGCATACAGAATTTGCGCAATAGGTTATGCTCTATATGCCAATGAGAGAACTACAGAGATAAAGTAAAACTCTTCATATTATGCCTAGTTAGCAACAGTCTGTTCCTCAAATGGTAAGAAACAAGAGAACTTTGGTGGAGTTGTGAGAATTTTCATCCTAATGATTGAGAAGTCAGACTCCTTAGCCAGATTTAAAGCTATGATTTTCAAGTGCCAAAAATGAGCAAAAGCTGGAGAGTGAGCCCAAAGAATCTTTTAGCAGTGGTTTCTGTAGTGTAGTGGTCATCACATTCGCCTAACACGTGAAAGGTCCTCAGTTCGAAACTGGGCAGAAACATCCCTCTTGATAGCACACTAGTGGGGCAATTGTTTTTTGTAAACAGTGTATGAAGTGGGTGTCTCTTTTTGCAGTTTGCTCTTTAGGTCCTGAGACTGAGACACCAAGCTCCTTGTCTAATCGCAGCATCATTTTGTCATAAATCCTGTTAACTACCAGACCTTTTGGGGGGATAATTATTGTTTGATATAGATGTTGAACTCTCTTGATTTTTCTAGAGTAGTGGTCAATGCATTTGCTTTCCAGTTCACAGGTCCCAGCTTATATACTGTGCAGAAGCATTTCTCATCCATTTTTGCTGTTTGAAATAGTTGGAACAAAGGGAAGCATGGGCAGGCGAGGCTAAAGAACTGCACAGGGAAATCAACTTAAACTCACCATCATGGAACTGCAGCTGAGCTGCTTTTTAACTGTATTCAAAACGTTAAAAGAAGGCAATACTGTTCATGACTTCAAAGTACAATTGAGAGGAGTGAGGTTCTGAGGACAACTATTGGGACAGCAAAGAAAGAGATCTTTGGGTTTTATGGCCTTAAGCAGTGAAGATCTCACATGGCCCTGCTGCATAAGTTTAGAAAGCCAGAACAGAACCTACCACTTTCCAGGACCACCAGTTTGGACTGAAGTGTCGCTCAGACTAGAGGGTTCCCTGTCAGCTAAACAATATTTTTTCTGCAAGTTTGAATCAGATATTTCTGAAAAATTAGAATTGTGAACCATTTGAATTTTAGGTACATCTGCTCATTATTTGCATTTTAGGCCATCCAACATACCAACTAAATTTGCGTAAAATGGCAGCTATTTGTGAACTTGCTAATATGAAAGGTTTTGGCATAAATTATATTCATTCTTTTACTCAATAACTTGCACTCATCAGTTTTGGGTATGAGTTGGTGAAAAGATTGTTCTGAAAGTGCAGTGATACCATACTGCATCAAGGAGTCTTTGCATGATTTCTGTAGTGAAGTGGTCATCACGTTTGCATTATATGTAAAAGGTCCTTGAATTGAAGCTGAGCAGAAACAGTAGTTGGTTCTTTGGTTTCTGTCTCTTGTATTTGAAGTAGACATCAGGGAATCGAATGGCCTTCTTGCAGCAGAGTGAAAAGATTTTTTGAACTCCCTCGTTACTCCGATTGAGTTCTCCAATTCCTGTACTCCAAACTCTGGCACTATAACTCATTTGAAATCCCCAACGTCTTCTTCTGCAACTTGGTTCCACATTGTGCAAAATTAAAATTTCAAGATCAGAAGATTACTATCATCTTAGTATGGACATAAAGAGTAGTTTCTCTGTTGGGTCTCTATTTGCAAACTGAGAAAGTCAATATATGCAGCACACTTGTGCTCCGGTGATGCAAGGACTGTGCTTTAGGAGCTGTGCTTAAGGCTGATTTCAATTGTCACAGGCATGATGTAAAACTCATTGTAGCATGATGGGTGTGCTAATCCATGTATTTCAAACAAAATTAAACAAAACAGAAACTCCACGAGTGCATCTGTATTTGATCTCCTAACAGAGATAAGTTATGCTACTTAGCTAATTCTTAAAAGTAACATCCTTATAGTCTCCTGACAATTAAAATCTATACAAAGCAATGTTAATGATGCAGAATTTGTGCACTAGGGACTGCTTTCCATGCCGATGAATAAGCCTACAGTGATCCGGTAAAGCTCTTCATATTATTCCTAGGGAGTAACATTCTGTCTCTCAAAGGCAATGAAACAAGAAAACATTGCTTGGTGGGATTGAATTTTGCGTCCTAACGGGGAGAAGACAATTCAAGCCAGTTTTTAAACTATGCCTTGCAGGCACCAAAAAGGAGGAAATGCTGGGCTGATCCTGAACGGCCAGTGCTGTAGGGTTTCTGTAGTGCAGTGGTTCTCACGTGCGCCTCACACGCGAAAGGTCCCTGGCTCGATACCAGGCAGAAACACAACTCTTGGTAGATGTGTAACTGCTGTCCTTTCAATTGAATGGAGAGCCGTCCTTCACAGAGAAAAGTCAGGCTCCTTAATTAATGGCCAAGCTGATTAATTAAAACTCATACCATAATGGCTATGCTAATTCAAGTCTTTAAAGCATAAACTTTAGTGAGTGTGTTCTCATTTTGTTTCCTAACAGAGGTTATGCTAATTAGCTGAAATTTAAAAGTTACTTTCGTCAAGTCTATGGCAAAGAACAAATCCTTGCAAGGCAATATCAAGCCTACACAATTTGTGCAATAGGTTATGCTCTAAATGCCAATGAGAGAACTACAGAGATAAAGTAAAACTCTTCATATTATGCCTAGTTAGCAACAGTCTGTTTCTCGAAGTTTAGGAAACAAGAGAACTTTGGTGGGGTTGTCTGAATTTTCATCCTAATGCTTGAGAAGTCATACTGCTTAGCCAGATTTAAAGCTATGATTTTCAAGCCCCAAAAATGAGCAAAAACTGGAGAGGCAAAGAAGCATTTTAAAGTGGTTTCTGTAGTGTAGTGCTCAGCATGTTCGCCTGACACGAGAAAGGTCCTCTGTTCCATACCTGGCAGAAACATCCCTCTTGATAGCACAGTAGTTGGGCACTTGCTTTTTGTAAGCAGTGTATCAAGTGGGAGACTCTTTGTGCGGTTTGCCCTTTAGGTCCTCAGACTGAGGCACCAAGCTCCTTGTCTAATCGCAACATCATTTTGTCATAAATCCTGTTGACTAAAAGACCTTTTTGGGGGATCATTATTGATTGATATAGATCTTGAACTCTCTTGATTTGTCTAGAGTAGTGGTCATTGCATTTGCTTTCCAGGTCACATGTCCCAGCTTCCATACTGTGCAGAAGCATTTCTCTTTCATCCATTTTTGGTGTTTACTGTATAAAATGGTTGGAACAAAGGGAAGCATGGGCAGGCGAGGCTAAAGAACTGCACAGGGAAATCAACTTAAACTCAGCATCATGGAACTGCAGCTGAGCTGCTTTTTAACTGCACTCAAAATGCTAAAAGAAGGAAATACTGTTCATGACTTCAAGGTAGAATTGAGAGGAGTGAGGTTCTGAGGACAACTATTGGGACTGCAATGAAAGAGATCTTCGGTTTTTATGGCCTTAAGCAGTGAAGAACTCACACGGCCCTGCTACATAGGTTTAGAAAGCAAGAACAGAACCTACAATTTTCCAGGACCACCAGTTTGGACTGATGTGTAGGTCAGACTAGAGGGTTCCCTTTCAGCTAAACAGCATTTTTTTCTGACAGTTTGAATCAGATATTTCTGAAAATTACAATTGTGAACCATTTGAATTTTAGGTACATCTGCTCATGAAACGCATTTTAGGCCATCCAACATACCCACGAAATTTGCATAAAATGGCAGCTATTTGTGAACTTCCAAATATGAAAGGTTTTGGCATAAATGATGTTCATTCTTTCTCCTAAATAATTTGCAAACATTTTCAGTTTTGGGGATGAGTTGGTGAAAAAATTGTTCTGAAATTGCAGTGATACCATACTGCATCAAGGCATTTTTGCATGGTGCCTCACATGGCCCTACTACATAAATTTAGAAAGGAAGAACAGAATCTACCGTTTTCCAGGACCACCAGTTTGGACTGATGTGTATCTCAGACTAGAGGGTTCCCTTTCAGCTAAACGGCTCTCCAGCCGTTCGAACGAGCACTCAGAGACTTTGACCACAATCTGAAGGGCCATGGGGCCTGCAAAGACGCTGAAAAATTCATATGCTGCATTACTTCTTATTCTTTTTTTGTTTGTTTGTTTTTAATAAACAACGCAAGGATGCACATTTATTCCTCAATGAGAAAGTAAACGCACGCGCACACAGACACACACACACACGTACAAAACTAGAATTGCACACCATACTCATCTTCTATCTAGCAGCTTTTGTGTCAACATATTTTCTTAATTCAGACATTATAGTGCAAAACGTCTTGTATCCTTTTACGTTAATAGTGTACAGTATTCTACAACAGTAACAGTATTAGTCTAACAGTATTACAGTTACATTAGCCCTGGTGCACATATGCAATTTTATGCCAAGATTAAATTTCCTTTCTTTGTTCAAATAAAACCCCAAGGCTCATTTGCAGTGCAGCAGACAGCACGGAAAATTCCATACTTTTCCCTGCTAGTAATGCCATTTTCCAGATGCTTGTGTCATCCTCTCTCTGCCACGGCAACCCTTAAATAGGCCCAGATAAGATAAGATAGAGCTCAGCCACCTCTTAGCCATCCTATAATTGCCGCATTTGCCCATGAGTGCTGGAGGCTCTGGCTTTCACCCATGGTAGCTTCTTCCTGCCAGATGCTCCAGCTTCCTCTCTGTTGACCTGAGGAAACAAGGAAAATTAATGCAAATGTCAAGAAAGCATTTGTTACCATTGCGAGTTCCAGATTGAAACCAGTTTTGTTTGTTGAGGTTTTTTTATTTACAGAGAGTTTAGTCAAAAATATTTGCTCCATTAGTCAAAAGTATTTTTCTCTCTCTCTCTCTCTCTCTCTCTCTCTCTCTCTCTCTCTCTCTCTCTCTCTCTCTCTCTCTCTCTCTCTTGCACAGGTGCTGATGGCAAAATCGATATTGAAAGATGATCGCTCTTGGCCAGTGCAGGCAAAGGGAAAAAAAAACAAGAAAAACAAGTTACTCGAAGCCTCGATCCATCTCCGCTGCCACGGCCACGGAATTTATCAGCCTCACATTAAAAAAACAAAAAACGAGGCTAGAAAAACGGACACGAATAACCGAGCTGCCCGTGCGGGTGTGGTTTGTATCTCTGTCAGAGAAGCAAGGCGGCATGCAGGCGAACTCGTTAACTCATTTGGCAGCAATTTCCCCCAAGCGAGAGCGCGATAGATAAGTAAATAAATAAATGAAGATAAATAAATAAAGAGAAAACGTTAGCGCATTTGTCAGTGCCTCGCCTTAAGAACGCAAACGGCGGTTCAGATGTTCTACGGTGTCACATGAGCGCCAGCATAAAATTACATTTGTTTTTTTTTTATTCGATGGAATAAAAAAACTTGCACTCGGCAGTTTAGTATTTTAGTATTTATATACTGACCCGTACTTGGCCTAATACTACAGGATCCGTTCTTTGAATGATTTGGTGATTTGGGACAATTCCAGCAAGCATTTAGCCTCAGGAGAAAACCTTTTACCTGGATATGGAATGTTATTAGATTAAGCTCTTAGGAAAGATATTTTATGATATTCAAAAAGGTCTAACATATTTAGTAGCAGCTGGGGCCGTTAAGAAGAGCAGAGACGTCGACCTGGACCGAGTCCCCCTCAGAAATATTATGATCCATAAGTTATTCCATAAGTTATTATGTTAAGTTATTAGCTGTATTATATTCAGGGGTACAACGACCCCATAATTACAGAATCGAACCAGAATCGAACAAATCTAAGAACAGTCGACTGTTCGGCTTCATAGCCCACTGAGGGAGGTTTTGTTTTGTTTTTTTTCCATCAAAGCAGCAGAGATGCCTGCGTTTTTCCTGCCAGCAGGGGCGCCAAACACACGCTCCAGTGCCGGGACGTCCCTGCTGGTATGCTGCGGTGTTTCCTGCGAGCTCATAACCCCTCCCTCTCTTTTTCTCTGTCCCTCGCCAACCCCCTTCTCACTTTAA